>NC_045174.1:10382274-10439774 GCF_900700415.2 Clupea harengus | reverse complement strand
CACACACACACGACACATACACCAAAAGAAGTGCACAAACACAAATGATAAAGCATGTTTCACACTCACACACACACACACTCATAATCTCATCTAGGGCAAATCATTGCAGTGAAAAATGAAGACTGAAAAAAGCCAGATAGGAAAGGCCAGTTTTGCATATAGAATGTGCGTTTCAGTGAGTGTGTGTGAGTGTGTGTGTGGGGGGGGGGATCTGTGAGTGTGTGAAGAGGGACAGTTGATGCATTGCTCCATTACTCAAAAGAAAGATCTGAAGTGTCCCTGGCAAGGACATTTAGCACTGCCACTGAGAGATGTCTCTCTATCCCATACACACACACTTTCTTCCTCCTCTCTCCTTCTCTCACACATTCTCTCTTTCCGCCTCTCTCTCTCTCTCTCTGTACTCCTCTTCTCTCCCTTTCCCTCCCTCTGGTTCTCTCTCTTTCCTAGCATGTGTACCTCTCTCCGTACCTGCATACCACGCTTTCTCTCAAGTATACACCCACACAGACACACACTCAAAAACACGTCCACACTCCTTCTCTCTCACACACACACATACTGACTGTGTAAGTTCCTCTGCCTTCTCCTCCCTCCGCTCCTCCTTTCTCTGGCACACACACATACACACACACACACACACACACACACACGCACACACGCACACACACACACACACACACACACACACACACACACACACACACACACACACACACACACACACACACTATCTTTTTCATACTCATACATTTTCTCATTCTCTCAGTCATACTCTCCTCCCTCAAAGATGAAGGCAAAACAGTGAGAAGCCTGACTGAATGAAAGAGCTGGAAATAGAGCACAAGGGGAGGGTGGTGTGTGTAAGTAGGGGAAATATAGGCGAGGGAGAGAGAGGGAGAGAGAGAGAGAGAGGGAGAGAGAGAGAGGCAAAGAGAGGGAGAGAGAGAGAGGCAAAGAGAGGGAGAGAGAGTTTTTTCTCTTTGAAGCGGTTAAACAAAGGGGGGTATGAGAGAGAGAGAGTGGAGAATGGAGCTGTACGTCACAAGGGCCAGAAGGCAGAGAGAGTGAGATAGAGTAAGAGAGAGAAAGAGGGAGAGAAAGAGAGAGAGGGAGAGAGGATGGAGAGAGAGAGGGAGCGATAGAGTGAGAGAGAGAAAGAGAGAGAGAGGATGGAAAGAGAGAGAGAGCCCGAGCATGAAGAAGACCTGGTGGTGGGTGGGCTCAGATATCTCTACACACACACACACACACACACACACACACACACCTACACACACACACACAAACACATACAAACACACACACACACACACACACACACACACACACACACAAACACACACACATGCAGCAACAGCACATGAGAGGGCGAGGAAATGAGCGAGAAATACAGCTGAGAGAGAGAAGAGGAGAGAGAGAGAGGCCAAGCATGAGAGAATGAGAGAATAGACACAGATAGAAGATGACAGAAAGCAAGAAGAAGTAGAGAATGTAACTAAGAGAGTAAGAGAGAGGGAAAGAAAATGGAAAGAAAGACAAAGATTAAAAAAAGGGGAGGATAGAGAGATGACCAAAAGCGGATAGAGAAGACAGAGATGGAGAAGATGAGTAATACAGAGTGCAAACAAAGAAAGAAAGAAGAGATGTTTAAAACCCTTTCATGGAACCATCACATGGACATGGACATCACAATAAACATAAACCAGTACGTCAAACAAATCTCACCAGGCAAACAACAAACTACCAATTATCAATTTACCACAGACCTTAGTCTACACACCAACTGTGTGGAAAAAGTCTGGCATTGTCAGAAAAGGCACATTCCACTTGAATTCTCGATTCAACTAAGGCCTTAAACATATTCACCGACTTAAAAATGTGCCCCTCCTCCTTCAATCTACTACTCTCCCAGATGGACAACTTAGTTTGCCCTATCAGAAAATGTGAACAGGCCCTCTTTTGTTGGAAGTACTTGACTCCAAACATAAACATTGTCTTTGAAAAAGTAAACCCAAGTGTACTAAATGCTACATGTAGCAATTGAAAGAGGGTTTTGAAAAAAAAACAGTGAAAAACCGCATCTGGCACATATCACAGCATACATAGAGTTGAGACATCAGACCTTAACTTTGCTACAAAGACCTTTGTGTCCATGGCACGGTGTAACACGGTGCTTTTTGTAACTGGACTGGTGTGTAACACTCTCCATGAAGGTGACTGATTCTGGCTACCGAATAAATGGGTCCTCCATTTTGTCAGGTCTCTCCTTGAGTACATTAAAATGTACACCCTTGAGAATGGCATTGTACAAGACCTTTTTCCCAGCTGTCGCAAAGCTTAAGTCCTGCGTCCCCTTAAAAGAGAGCAGCGTCTCTGTACTGTTGTCAGATTTAAATTGGTTGGGTGTATGAAATAAATCTGGAAAAGGGACATCAACTGGACCAGCATCAAAGAAAGAAAGAAAGAAAGACAGAGAGAAGAGAGAGAAGGATAGATCGTAGAAAAATGAGACAAGGATGAGAAATAAAGACAAGATGTAGCATATGAAAAAGAGGGAGGCTAAAAAAAGAGGCAGAAGAAAGATGAGGGGGTTGAGAGTGAGTGATGGTAAGAACAGAGAGAGGGAAAAAGAAAGAGGGATGAAACATGAATGTAAGAGAGAGAGGGAGAGGGAGAGGGAGAGGGAGAGGGAGAGAGAGATGTGCAGCTGCCACCCAGCAGAGAAAAGAGGAGTGGAGCCACTCTGAGCGGGTTGCCCGGGGGACGGCTGCTCATGCAACTCTGTGAGATGAGAGGAGGGGAAGATGGAGGGGGGCGTTGGGTGGAGACTGACAGGGCAACAGGGCCAAACACACACACACACACACACACACACACACACACACACAAACACACACACACACACACCACTCTGACATGGAGATATGAGGCACACAACACATTTACATCTGATCATATGAGTCACACACACATGTATCCACACACACACACACACACACACACACACACACACACACACACACACACACACACACACACACACACACACACACACACACACACACACACACACACACACACACACACACACACACAAGCACTTGCACGGTGAGATGAAGTAGTCCGATGCAGACGTTTGTGTCTCTCAAACAGCTCCCTGAGGTCGATGTTGTCAGAGGCTGCGGGTAGTGATCTTTTCCTCCACTAGCAAGCAAGGTTTCAAAGCACAAGCAGTGTGTGAGAAAATATTTATTTTATTTCAACCAAAACAGCTTACATAAGATGCTTAATATATAATTAGGCTATATGGACAGAACATATAGATGCACAGAAAATTACAAATTAACATCTTTCTCTTATGGAACAAATAGTGAGCTACTTCAGTACCATGGACAAGGGCTGCTGGATATTCAGTCATTACATATGGGTTTCTTGTGTACTCGCCTTGTGGAGTCAAAAGATGAGTTTATCTACAGAAAAGGGAGTGTTTGGTGCAATATTTGTCACAATGTTTAAAACGCAGTGGAGTCACCAGCCAATCAGAGTATGGAGAATGCTAATTTAGCTATTTTCATGAGAAATGTGGCACTACAAACGATGCACCAATTGTAACAATAAATGTCTACAACTTAAATTATGCATGCAACCACAATACCACAACCACAAGTGTTTGGTATCGCTCTTGATATCATGTTTTCGTATTTTAGAAGAATAGGGGGATATGGGATAAGTCCGTCTGAAACATCATGAGTCAGGAAGCTGGCAGTGTCTTTTCACAGTATTGGCCGTTGGGGTGCTCAGTGTGTAACAGAGCAGCTTCCTCCCCTAACCTCCTTGTCTTCTTTCATTCATTCACGCTGATCTCAGTGCAGCTGGACAGGCCTCCCAGCAATATGGTTCCTGCTTCATCGGCTCTGTTTACATCTATTTCACCCCGCCGTGGATCAGTGCCCAAACAGGCCAGCAGACAACTAGAGCGTCTCATAAATGGTAAGACCGATCGTCTGTGTGTGTGTGTGTGTGTGTGTGTGTGTGTGTGTGGGTGTCTTTCTGAAGACAGTATTGGATTGGAGTTGCCCCCCTCCCCCCAGACACACAGGCTGCTCCATCTCTATCTATTTCTCTGTCACACACACACACACACACACACACACACACACACACACACACACACACACACACACACACACACACACAAATACACGCAGAGACACACACACAACAACCCTGTGAACCATTTCCAGACTGCACTTGTCTGCTAACGACAGTGCTAATGATTACTAGATGAGATAACTTCCTCTCTTTTCTCCTCACCCTCCTCCACCACCGCCGCCGCCGCCACATCTCCCCCTCCATGGAGTTTTCCTTCCACTGCGGCTAATTTTAGCGAGCGCGGGCCCACCGTGCTCACCGGCTGATTGCTCCGCTAAGTTGTCAAGCTAGTCTGCTTTCATCCCATTGTGGCTCCAAAAGCAAATAAATACTGTTGGTTTATCATCCGCATTATTGAGCGCGATAATAATCCGTGTCATTTCACCGAGAGGCGGACCTGTCAACAACAACGCAGGCGTGCGCCAAGCAGAGAGAGTGAGAGTAGAGCACAGAGACGAACAGAGGCAGTTTTATTTTTAGGGGCACCTGGGGGAATTTTGTCGTGGTCCGGCACCATGTGCAAGGCAAGTGGGTAACCTGGTTTCCCTGAGTAAGAGAATACAAAGAGCACCAAATCCTCCACTACAGAAATGCCTGACAGACGCCGTCTCTCTCTCTCCCCCCCCCCCCCCCCCCCTCTCTCTCTCTCTCTCTCTCTCTTTCTCTTCATGTTTTGTGTTTGTGTTCTCTGGGCCTTTCAACAGCTCTCTCCCATCCGGTGTTCCTCTTTTCTTTTTTACCCTCTTTCATCCTCTTTTTTCAGTGTCAGCCTATCTTCATGTTTTTTTTGTCCTTGGGTACTCTCCTTTCCTACCCACTCTTGCTATACATTTCTCATTCAAATTTAAAGAAAACAATAGAAACATATGGAATTGACCACACAGACCATTCTTTCTCTCCCTCCTTCACTGCCACTCTCTCTCTCCCTCTCTCTCTGCTTCTCTCATTTATAGATTATATTTTATTACGCCTCCATGTTAGGCCCGGTGCCTTGAGTGGGCTGGTGAAGCCATCACGTTACAACACTGTTACATCACTCTCCTGCTCTCGCTCTCACTCTCCCTCTCCTGTTGGGCCAAGTGCTCTCACCAGATTAATGCAGGCCCACATATCAAAAGCCTTGCAGCCGTGGCCCCCTTTCACCGACAGTCACACACACCATCCTGGCTCTGGCCCCGCGACAGCATCACATGACTCCACAGCAGTTCCACAGGAACCATCACCCAAGAACTTTCAAGTTCTTTTTTTTTTTAAATGGGAAAAACGCATAAAGGGCCTCTTGGGAACGGTCGTAGAACATTCCAACAATATTCCAGTAATTATCACAGCCCCTCCGCGAGGGATTCCGGCAGTAATTCTATTTTTAATATGGAGATTATGTTTTAAAGAATCTTATCACGGTCGCCACAGCGCTTATGCATGAGCAGAAACAAAAAAAAAACACAAAAGGACTTAGATGGATGGTGAGGTCTGCCACAGGCCAGCCTTTTCCACTGCAAAACCAAAGTGCTGGCGGTCAGCCGCACGGCTAGTGCTTCTCACAGGATCCTTTGTGCTGCAGCCCACTGTATATTGGAATCTAGAGGTCAACACCTCTGTGTTCAATTACATTGGAAGGAATGGCAGAGAGAGAGAGAGAGGGGGAGAGGGAGATGGAGATGGAGATGGAGAGGGAGAGGGAGAGAGGGAGAGTGAGGAAGAGAAAGAGAAAGAGAAAGAGAAAGAAAGAGAAAGAGAAAGAGAGAGAGAGAGAGAGCTAGAGAGAGAGAGAGTAGTTGGGGAGTGGGGGAGATTAAGCAGACTAAAGTGTGTGTGGGGGGGGGGGTGCACAATGGTAAGAGAGGCTAAAATGAAACAGAAGGTGTGCGAGAGAAGATAAGGGAATGACCAGAAAGAGTGGTGAGAGAGAGAAAGAGAAGGACAGAGAGAGAGTGATAGAGAGCAAGAGAGAGACTTAAGAGCATGTGCTTGTCTCAGTCCACAGACTGTGGTCCTGTTTATCAGGAGATAGCAATCTCAGGCTGGAAGGCGGGAGCCCAGACAGAGCGGCTTCAGTCCTGAGTCCCTGCCTGCATTTAATCCCAGTGTAATTAGAGCCGTGAATATAGGACCAACCCTCACGCCATTTAATGATTCATTTAAGGAGCGAACCACTATATCCACAACACTAGGCAACAGCCGTAACCAAGATCGCTTTCCATGTTGTTTTCAAAGGATTGAGGGGAATCACTGTTATACAATTATGTGTCCAGCAGGGATATTTGATGGCATGAGAAGCACTGAGGTGAGTGATGCGGGGCTACGGAGGGAGGTGGTGCTGGATGGACGTGTCCCCCCCCCCCCACACACACACTGCTGACTCCGTGGCTCTCAGAATTTGGAAACAGCATTCGGCCAAACATCCCGACAATCAATCACCGCGGTCAAGAATACTTACAAAGTTACAAGTCCAGCACCACACACACACACACACACACACCCTCTCACTCACACACACACACACACACACACACACACACACACACACACACACACACACACACACACACACAAAGGTCTGCTCCTGGGTTCTGCAGTCACAGCAAAATGTTTGTTCTCTCTCTCCCTCTCTCTCTTTCTCTCTCTTTCTTTCTTTCTATCCCTCACCTCTTTCTCTCTCTATCTATCCTTTTTATACGTATTTGACTGTACGTTCCACCTACAGTTTCCCATTTTAGTGTGCTTGCAGTTTTCATATATACACAGATTAACCTTTTGCTCTGCAGCTGGGCAGGCTGCTTATCACCTATAGGACTGGAAATCAGGAAAAGGCCAAAAAATGTAAATGTAACTGTTTGCCGTCCTTATCGTCTGCCACGGTACACAGAGGCGAGCCTGCTGTGACTACACAACGCATCGGTGTTCCTATTACCAATTCATACACTGCCCTGGTTTTCCCTTCACACAGACAGTCTCCACAAGTACCACGGCTCTTTTAGAGACTTATGCAACAGGCGCTTTGAAAAAGTCAGAGAGATAGAGGCGAAGGCTGAAGGGATGGGTTTTGGTGGGTGGGTGGGTGTTTGGGCTGGGGTGAAACGAAAACACACGACGAGGAAAATATGTCAGAGAAACAGACAGAGAGGGAAGAAGCACTGAATGCCCTTGTGGGTTTTTGACACGCATGTTAACACATCTGAATGAGAAAATGACGATCATCTCTCTCTCTCTCTCTCTTCTCTCTTCCCTCCCCCTCCCTCCCTCCCTCCCTCCCTCTCTCTCTTTTTTTCTCTCTCCTTGTTCAATATTTTTCCCTTTTCTCATTCCCTGTCCGAGGTGCCCTTTTGTGACGGGTCCAGCCACTCATGAATATTCAAACCGAATGGCCGCGGAGCACAGTCACAGCTCCTGCCCCTCACCAAGTAGCATGCGTCAGTCTGTAAGTGCATTACATAAACCAACGACCCCATCAATGTTGCATGGGAGGTGCAGACAGCACTGGGGAAAAAAGCCACATCGCAAGTGACAAGCAAAAGAACGGGATTTTCCCAATTAGTGCAATATTCCCAGTTGTTGGTTGGTGGGGCCCTATGAATGGGTGCTTGTGTGTGTGTATGTATGTGAGTGTGTGTGTGTGTGTGTGTGTGTGTGTGTGTGTGTGTGTGCATGATAAATCCGTCATAAATGCTTATGTAAATGACTCTTGTAGGGAGAGGCGAGGCAGGTCCCTATGGGAAGAGAGTGTAGAGTGTGAGTTAATGTGGTCGCCCCCTAATAGAATCCCTACGTAAGCATGTGTGGGTTGAGAGTCACTGCATTCAGTAGCTGACTTGTTACCCAGACTTTATTTGTGTGTGTGTATATGTATGTGCGTGTGTGTGTGAGTTTGTGTGTGTGTGTGTGTGTCTATGTGTGTGTGTGTGTGTTAGAGGGTGTGCCTTTCTTTTTAATCCAGTGCTTATACTGATTACAATAATGTAATGCATTATACATTATGACCCCCACGCACTAAAGAGCTGATCAAAATTGTATATACATACATAGCTAAATTATGACTTGGAGCTAATGGTGTGCAATGTCACAATCCAATGACACAATGAATAAATACAAAATAAATAGCGTCATCCAATTTGCATGACTCAAGGCTTAGAGGTCATCTATCTCCAAAGAACTTCTTTAGTCTGGGCTGGTAACTATTTTCAAGAACTTCAGTTATTTTATGTCCAAATTTGTTTTTAATTGGCTCTTTGTTATCCCTACAAAATAATATAAATAATACTAATATAAAAATAAATAAATAAATAAATAAATAGCTGGGAGTCTAGTTAAACATTCAGCTTTTCAGAATGTTACATTCTGAAACATATGAGGTGTGAACACTAGACTAGGAGGGAAATAAATGTAACATTTCTTCATGACTTGAAAATCGTGTCCCCTAGCTATGATGAAGAATGGCGCTATTACATTACACATTACTCTACTGTCTTACTTACTTACTTCTGTATTAATGTTACTCAACTTCTACTCATTAATTCATGTCCTTCCCATCCCAGTCCAGTGAAAATAGGATTTTTGGATTAATGCACCGGACTCTGCACTAACAGTTAATCAGCCAATTCACCCAATCTCGACACTGACAGCATTGTAGATGACTAGTAAATATAAAAGTGCTAGTACCAAGTAGGGGTGGGTGGAAAAAATCGATTCTTCGATTTCTCTCGATTCTCTCTAGAACGATTCTGTCTCGATTCAGAAAAGTTAATAATCGATTTTTTAATCATTTTTTTTAACACATCCGTTTTGTGCTGAAATGCTAGCTGCATCGATTATTGTTCATAGAAAGTCATAATTGTGACAAGAAAAAGCTTTTTTCTCTAATAAAAAAATTGAGAAGGTAATTCATCTGTTGATTTTCTTTAATTATCAAACACAAAGTAGGAAGTGATTTGAGACTCTTGAGTAGCAAACTCAAATGTTTTAAAAATCGAGATGCATCGATAATCGTTTTATCGGTTTAGAATCGATAATCGGTTTAGAATCGAATCGTTGACCTCTGAATCGGAATCGAATCGAATCATGAGGTGCCAAGAGATTCCCACCCCTAGTCCCAAGCATCTCTGCAATTAGATGGCGCCAATGAAGACATCTCACTTTTATATTTACTAGTCATCTACAATGCTGTCAGTGTCGAGATTGGCTGAATTGGCTAATTAACTGTTAGTGCAGAGTCTGGTGCATTAATCCCAAAATCCTATTTTCATTTTAAATGTTGTACAGCTGTTCCCAAGAGGCCCTTTATGCGTTTTCCCATTTAAAGATGGCACCATTGGTGCCATCATTGGTGCCATCTAATTGCAGAGATGCTTGGGAAAAGTTGTCAGCACTTCTCACCAAGGAAATCTTGACACTGAATGTTCTTCAGTGTTGTTGCCGTGCAACACAATTCCATGGGCTTATATAATTCTCCTTATAAGTGAGATCGTCACAAAAGCAGCTTCACA
The DNA here is from genome assembly GCF_900700415.2 of Clupea harengus. Taxonomy (NCBI): domain Eukaryota; kingdom Metazoa; phylum Chordata; class Actinopteri; order Clupeiformes; family Clupeidae; genus Clupea; species Clupea harengus. The sequence continues at coordinate 10,430,136 of NC_045174.1, read as the reverse complement.
GAGAACTGTGGCCTTGACACAGAATGATCTCCTCCTCAAGCGGCGTGCCACACTTCTGTGCTGGTAAGACTGTACACACACACACACACACACACACACACACACACACACACATGCACACACACATCAAGCCCATTCCTCCACACAACATGTCAGCACAACTGTGGGTCTGATTCTTGTTGCTGGACATCTAGAAGGCATTCAATGTCTGTGAAACTCGGACAGGGCTCTCAGCCTGAGCTCACCAACACCCTTTCTCCTCTCGTCTCAGTCCCAATGAGTGGGCACCAGTTGGGGATAGTGCTGATTAGGCACTCCTCCACAGGCTGAGCCTAATTTGTCAGGACAGCGTGGGCCACTGGTAGTTGGTGGCTTGATGTAACGCTTCACTTTGCCTGCCTCCTTCAGGAATAATTCAGTTCATTACGGATTCTCGGTTTCTGGGGTGCCGCCTGGGCTGCCAGTGTGAATGAGATTGAACCGGAACAACACCCTCCACCCTCTCTCACGCACAGGCGCACCTGTCATTAAAAGCAAGAGAATAGCTGAGCTTAGTGAATGCACCCAGACAAACTGCACACACACACACTGCACACACACACAAATACACACACACACACACACACACACACACACACACACACACACACAGACACCCCCACAGGAGGTCGGCATAAGTGACGGGTGATCAGCCTGAGGGCAGAAGTTGTGATTCACTTTCCAGCATCAGACTCTGAAATTAGCTGCTGAAGACAGCCCCCCATGGGCAGCCAGGCAAATGAAGTGCACCGTAATCAAGTCATGGGGCCAAATGAAGAGGTGTGAGGCAGAAGAGAGAGAGAGAGACACAAAGACATGGACTCAGTGGAGCTCCTGGGTGCTGTGGAACTACACTTCCCATAGTCCCAGTTTACAACATAGTGTAGACTTTCCTGCTGAGCCCCAGGATTAACACATAACCATGCTCACCACAGCTCTGGATCAGTTCGGAGTCACACCACTACCATTATACCAAGCGTACCAACACTTTCCTGTGCTCCCCGTAACATCGCTATTTAAGTTACACTATTTATGTTACTCTATTTATGTTAGACTATGCAAGACTGCAGTCAATATAAACCTCACAAGCCACGTTTTTTAGAAGTCTGTAGAATGACAGCAGTACAGGCCCCATTCACTCATTGGTTGACTGACTGTGTTACACACTCTAGCCAACAACTAGTCTACCACCAAAGCGATCAGTCAGAGCAACCCTCAGTGTACCAGTATCATCACTCCACACTGTTGTTGAGTTCAGATTCATTTAATTTCATTGGTTGCATTTATGAATATGTAACCCAGGATCTTTCAACTTTTTTCCTTAGGTATTTGTTGTCAATCATTTTTATTTCAGTGTCCACATTCCTTTATACAAGACAGTTAAGATAAAGTGTGCTATCTAGCAGTGTGTTTTGAGAAAATATTAATGTAGAACAAGGGTATTATGAGTTTGGCTTTTCATGTTTATCTTCATTAAAAGCTTTAGTTTATTTACAAAACAGTTCCCTGCCATTTCACGTTCACTCTGAGCACATAAACAGCTCTTGCAACACGAAATTTAGGCTTACAATGTTACCGTGTACGTTTCAGAAAGATGCATTTCAGGACCACGGTGCTGTCCATTATCAGCTATGTCTCAATTGCTCACGTGTTTTACAGATTTAAAACAGAGGGGTCAACACGGAGGAAACAACAGAGACACATGATGTTGTGTCTGTTTGCTTTATGTGCTAAATTAATCTTTAAAGGTTTTGTTGGGCATCTAAATAACTCGGCATGACGGTATATTGTTTTAATTTTGATGATAAACTACAAGCGTGTCACGCCCGTCTGATTCTGTTTTGGTCCAACCGCTGCTTGTTTTGTCATGGAATTGAGTCCTTGCTTGCTGACGTATGGTGCAGATCAATGGGCATGAGTTATGATTGCAGATCAGCTGACACAAAGGTAAACGGTCTCAAGCCAAATGCCTTTGCGCCGATCCATCATGCCCTGTCATTTCTCAATCTGGCACGCATTCCTTGATACGCTGAAAGCCCTGACATGAGTCAAGAGGGGAAATCTAGCCAGAGGAGCGGGCAATCTCTCAAAAGGCTTTCTCTCGACCTGTCTTATTAATTAACGGCAAACCTTCTGTGACCTTACTAAAGAGATAACATCGTTTAGGTATATGTCAAGTCTGAATAAAACACAACAACAGACTTGTTTTACTCACAATACCACGGTTCCGAGCAAAACAAAAAAAAGCCAAATTATGGACAATGCTTAAAACTACAGGATAATTCAAATAGGTCCCTGACAGAGGCTTTACATTTTTAACCCCCTCATGAAGTTCTGAGGTTTGAGTCGATTGCCAAACTCCACACAGATGGTGCTGATCCTGCTAACCGCAAGCGTCTCCTTTAAGAAGAAATACGGTTTTGTTCAACTACAGCGCAAATTTATGTTCGATTCATGTCAACAGTCGTCCAAGGACAAAATCGCACGAGTCATGCCAATCCCTGCAAGACAACACAGCTGGCACACATTTGCCCCTATTGTTTCCCCAATGCACGGTGCTTTGATGAGGCATCATCTTGGAACATGGCTGTATACACGGTGCGCTGTCTGCCTCTGCACGTTTGGTTACATACTCCGAAAAGACTCCATGGTGCTCTCGGGTTCGCTTCCATACCAGCAAGAAAACCCAGATTAAACGTGACAATACTCACGTCTTCCCATTGATCGGTCCGTGAATGCCATAGCTCGGGTAGGGCACCCGGAAAGTGCTGGTTTGTTCAGTGTTGGATGCCAGCTGATCTCGCCTGCTGTTCCCAGTTCGCTGTCAGTGGAGCAGTTCTTCTCAGCAGCGCTCGATGTGGGAGATCACACTGTTCTGCGTTGGATTGGTGAAGATTCTCGTGGCGCTGATTGGAGCGTCACCGTCGAGGTGAAGAAACATATCATAAGTAAATGTTTTCCTATTACGACAGTAGTATCCTGTCATGTAAATGTATGACAATATTTTTTGTCATTTATGTTTGTTATAATTAGACAAATAAATTAAAGACACAATACCTTCTTTGCTTGTCAGCGACGGTAAACGAATGCTATATGTACGCAGGCCAATGCTTGCCTGACTACAATCCACACTTGCACCATGTGCACCATTGCCTGACTATTCTACAATTCACCTTTGTGACCCAGTACGCTCAGAGAGGGAGAAAGGGAGATGACGTAGAGAGAAGAATACAGGACCGGGACTGAAGTGTAGGTCCTTGCTCTCTTGACCTCTTGTTTCTCCAAATTACAAACCCTTGCACTTGTCATCACAATGAGCACAATGATACAACAATACACAAAATGTGTTTGAAACCCCGCAAAACGATTAAATCAATATCCTGATTCATTTCAACATGTGTGTCTTTTTCACTTACTCGGACTCAGTTTGCAATTATGTTTTTCACTTTCTTCAACATGAGAAGTGGCCATGTGTAAGTTGTATATGGTTATAACCTACACTACTCAGAAAGAGCTAGAAGGTGTAGTAGCAGACACATGTAAGGGATGGAGACCACACTCATGCTAGTTTTTGTCTGTAAATACATGACACAAGATCTGATGTTCATGTAAGACACTGGTTTGATTAAATGAGAGCCTTTTAAAGGATTGCTGTGTGTTTTTTGTCCACTAGAGTGCAGTATAATACAAAATAGATCTTCGGTGTAACTATCTTGCTCTGATTTTGTTTTGCTACTTTATTGCAATGTTCTTTTCTCCAAGTTTCAAGCAATTCTTCATTTTACATCACCTTGCTAGTCTTTCTTTTTATACTTAATAAAGAAGAATAGTAACATTCAATTGAAATGAACAAACAATCTTTTTAAACAATAAATGTTTGTTAGATACCCATACAGATTAGGCAGAATTTTGGGGTAACAGCCAGCTAGCTACCCACTGGAGCACGAGTACCTAGAATTGAATGGCTGAATGACCTCTTATTTTTTTTTTTTTTGTCTTATTTGTAATTGCTGTCAATAAAACAACTATAAACACTGTAAAAATTGACATGTTCAGTAGCCATCAGAGACCTACAGTTTGAATTGGTACCAGCATGTGAATGTGAACAGAGCTTAGTTTTATAGCTACAGAGTGACCTTTGCAAAAACAAAATGATGACAGACCTACTACACAAGATGCTGAAAAAGCTGATGTGCATCAGTTTGTGTGCTCCCTAGGCGTTATGCATTATTAGTACTGAAATGAAAAAATAAAGACTGTGGTTTCTTTACCTAGCTGAATCTGTAATCAATACATAGAATGTAAGAAGCTATGATGGCATTATTTGGCCTTCTTACCAGAAGTAATTTGGGGTCGTGATTGTGGTCCATTTAGCAGTAAGAAGAGCAAGAATTCCAAGAATTCCAACAACTCCTTGGTACGTCGCATTGGATAAAAGCATTTGCTAAATGACTAAATGTAAATGTAAATGTCAGAATTTGGGAATAGCTGTGGATACTTCAGTGAATAGTAGTGTATAGTTTGTGATTTATGTAATTTATGATCTTTGTGTTCTGAGAGCACTGAACGTGGTTGTGTTGATTGAGAATAGAGATTGTTTGCTTTGGTTTGACAAAATGTATTTCCTATGCAAATCATTGAATACTGTATTTGTATGTACATATGGACTACAACAAACCTTACCAGCAGACTGTGCAGTGCACACTGCACATAGCACAACATGCCAGACATGCCTACTGAAGATAGTTGTCAATGAAGTGCATCATTCTAATTGATTCTACAAAACTGTGAGAAGTTACAATTAGTTAGTAGTTAATGTTTAACATAGCAGTAGGCTACAGTAGATTCATAGGGATTTCCGTTTTGTGTTTATGGTTTGATGTGCTTCATCTATAGAAAATTAACAATGATTCCAGAAATGTGAAAAACATAAACAAATAGATAAATAAATACAGTAACATAACAGCAACCAGTCTAGGCACCAGCTGTGATGGCATGCCTCAGTTGTCGGTCGATAAAACCAATTCTGATTCTCCACTCAGTCGCTTCAACCCCCCCACCCCCCTCTCTCTCTCATTCTCTCTCTCTCTTTCTAACTCTCTCTCTCTCTTCAGCTATGAAGCCACACAAAATGATTGATCACGTCGGTTGAAAAGTGCTGTATGAGAGAGAAGGGCTTCGGGACAAAAGCGGGCCACTGGCTCCCCCTGCTCAGCCACAGAGGAAATTTCCACTGAGCTTTGGCTCCTAACTTCCCACCCAAACAAGCTTATGGGGGAACAATTACCAAGGCATTGGTGAAATGCAGAGGCTAGCCCATTAGTGTGACATAACAACCAGGGCAGTTCACAGGTTGGGGATGTGAGTGCGGGGGCTGGGTAGATACTCCAGGGGGAGAGTGGAAATGTACCAGTCTTGTTTCAGGCTATGTGGGCTAAATCACAGAGAAGCCATTAAATGCAAATGGGAAACAAGACGGAGCCATTTGGCCTTGTTTTGGTCTTCTCTCTCTATCTCTGCATGGTGAGGCAGGCGGGGCGATCTGTAATCCAGAGCAAAAAGGAAAGTTGAAAAGTGTGCATCAATGTAAATCATCTATATATTACAAGCACATATATTTACATAGAGATATTTTTTAAATAAAGCAACCTAAGAACCCAGTTTGCCAAGCACAGGGAGGGTCCCGTTTTGTTTCCCACTGTTTGCCACATGATGGCAGTGATTTACAAAGATTAACAGCCCTTTATCGACAACCAGTATCAATACTAATTTGTGTTTGTAGAGACTGTTTAATAAATCTGTCATGGCAGAAGCACATCAAAACACAAGCCTATGTGTCATCTATGCCAGGGGGAAATCTTGCTCCTGGATGATGCTCCTGTGTATCTCTGTTTTGGTGTTTCTGTTTGCAGTTCTTTTTTAAATACACAAGTTGACAACACTTTAGAAAACATACATAGGCCTAGCGTGCACAAATGTTTTCCATGTTTAGCTGGTGTTGGGTGTGATTGGAATGTTCAGAGCATTTTTTTTATTTCTAATTGGGCGGAGGACATAAAATATGCATGGTTGACCATGCTGTTGTCGAGATAACCCTGGGTTACATAAGGCTGGAGGTGGTCCATCAGATTCACAGAGGAACATTGTGTGCCCAGCAATGGAGTTAGGCTATTAAATACAGTGGGTAGGAAATGCTTTGTCCCTGCAGTTACCAATAGGACCGCATGATAATCTTGGCAGAAGAAAGTCAAAAGTGTAAACAGTTAACTGTATCAGAGAACAATAATTGCCCCCACAGTGTCATGGGCCTACAGTGCTGCAACATCACTACAAAACATTAGCTGTTTCTACAATCGGGCCAAATCCGGACGACATTTACATTTAGTCCTTTGTCCAAAGCGACGTACAAGGGAGAGAACAGTCAAGCTAAGAGCAATAAAAACCTGGTGTAACAATAAATACTACTTTACATAAGAAATAGAAAAGATTCGGTGTTCATTTAGCATATTTCGTCTCTCAACTGCGTATACAGTTTCTCAGTCATCAATTGGCATCAATTCTGAGAGGTAAAATGTGTGCGCGAATACAAAGTTCTAATATTTTGCTGCTATCTAGTCAGACTGGCCGCGCAGGCCCTGTGTGAGTGGAAAGGAGACGACTACAGCCCTCGCTGTACTCAACTCTCGTGAGCTCGGTTGTACGGTTGAACTGCAGAACGCGATATGTGAGATGCTTTTTCAGTGCTTTGTCAACACAATAATCCACCAAATGACAAAAAAAGTCGTTAAATTTGTCGCTAGTCGCTTTTTGCTAATTAAGTCGCCAAGGGGGTCTGGAAAGTCGCCAGATATAGCGACAAAGTCGCCAAGTTGGGAACTCAACTCTGCCGCATCGTCCTATTGGTCAAAGTGGGAATTGGTGGGCTGGGCTTTGGTCAAACATGTGCCTCTGTGGAGCAGTCAATACATAACAATTACTGTTTGATTACTTGACTGCGGCAGTGAGCTTGCCTGCTACGTTAGCTGACAAGTAGGCGATCGCTATAGCTTTTGTGTTTTGAAACGTAACCAGCGTAACAACTCTGACAATGAAGTTCGTTAGGTTTATAATGAAGAACGCCGCGTTGGCAAATGTGCCAAAACATATTGAACATTTTTCCAAATTTTCGCCATCTCCAATTTCAATGAAACAGTTCATCGACTTTGGTGAGTAGGATGAACATTCATTAACGTCTGACTTAGTCTACAATATCTTTAGTTCATACCAAGCCTAACAATAAAGCTAAGAATCATGGTTAGAAAACCTACAGTTATCATTAAGCCTCTAGCTCACAGGCATGTGAACCATGATCCAGATGCGTTGTATGCTATAGACCAGGCTAATTTTGTAATAGTTTCAGTGTAAGTTTTGAAACCGACCAGTGCTCTGTAATGTGTGTAAAGTCTATGTATTGGTATTTGCCATAAACAAAATGAGCAGATCCAGATTTCCACTCAGTGCGATGGATGTGTTAACACTCCCAGGGTATTGCGTCATGTAGTGTTGAAGGTTCAGCAAGTTAAACTGATGGCTAGATTTGATGAGCTAGAAGGTCGCATTAATAATGATAGTATTGTGTACATCACACACCATCTTGGCCAATTATTTGTATATTTGTCTTGTTAATGAGACCATAATAAATCGTACGATTTGGGTATAAGTTAGCTTGATGCTACAGCTATTAGCCTATGTAAACTAACAATCGAATGTATTGATTACCGCCCTCATCACATTGTCATTGTCAATTTCAGGTTCTTCTAATGCATGTGAGAAGACATCATTCGTATTCCTCAGGCAGGAATTACCCGTGCGGCTCTCCAACATCATGAAAGAAATCAATTTACTCCCCGATCGGTTGCTTACGACCCCGTCAGTACAAATGGTCCAAAGTTGGTACGTGAAATCCAAAGACTCAAGTGACAGTGTGTGACACTGTATGAGAAAATAGAACAGACATTCAGTTCTTCAGGGAAATACGTCACTCATTGCTCATCACATACCTGTTGGACTATAAATAAAAACTTAATCCAAACAATGTTGTTGACGTCTAGGCACGGGGCCCCCTGCCCTACATTCCAGGAGGGAGCTAGTGGTGGTGAACTCTGTCCTAGTTTCTAGCACTACTGATCTAGTCAACTCTACTGATCATGTCAACTCCAGTCTTCCGTTTGTTAAGCGATCCGTGGATATTTTTATGGGAGTCGTGGCACAAGCCAGACGTTTCAGCTCGAACCTTCTGCTTGTGGGCATTGTCACGGTAATGTAAAATGCTCCTGGAGATATGCACCTACTAGTGTTGTCTAGTCTGCACCGTTATCCGTTGAATGAGTCATCATGAGACATAAACATGAAGCAGAGGAGATTATCGTGGCCTATGGGGGAGTTCGCGAGACCGTTTATGAAAGACACTAGAGAGGGAACAACATGTTCCACGTCATACTGTATACACAATACACATTATCAGTTCATGGAACAGACATGCTGAGTTTTTTTATGACCACCTCTTGGAGAGAGTGTCTGTTATTTGTTCGGGCCAAGAAAGGATGTTCCTTATATAAACATGACTATAAGAAGAGCAGTCTCTGACAGTGTTTGTATTATGTATGCTTACCCAGTCAATCTGCCTCTAACCTTTCCAGGTATATTCAAAGCTTGGTGGATATTCTGGAGTTCCTGGAAAAGTCACCTGATGACCACAGTGTTTTGGCAGAGTGAGTTTTCATGATTGAGTCAGTTTTGCTTACGTGTCCCTCCTTTTGACAATGCCAGTCAACTACAGATATAACCTGCATAAAAACAAATTATTCCTGGTTTCTCAGAAGCAAGATGTGTAACATCACTGAGTGACTTCTGTCGTAGGTTTGTGACCACGCTGATGAATATCAGGAACAGGCACAATGATGTGGTCCCCACCATGGCTCAGGGGGTTCTTGAGTACAAGGAAGCCTTCGGCCAGGATCCAATCACCAATCAGAATATCCAGTACTTCCTGGACCGCCTCTACATGAGCCGAATATCCATCCGAATGCTCATCAACCAGCACAGTGAGTTCTCCTTTGTCTTAGAGGTTTCCATGGTCCACGTTAAAGGGAAACGTTGGGATTCCTTTGGGATTCCTCCTCCTTGGACCTTGTTATTCCTATTTGGTAAAACCAATGATTTGCCCTTACAGCTCTTGTCTTTGATGGAGAAATGAAACCAGTTGACCCCAGCGCAATTGGGAGCATCGACCCTCACTGCTCTGTGACAGAGGTTGTCCGAGGTAAGAAAGGGCCCTTCTAACCTGTGCAATGCCTCTCCCTGATGTTTGAAACGTTCAGTTGTCAAGAAAAGTGTCAAAAGAGTTTAAACCTTATTTGCTGTACTGTTAGAACGTTTTTAGCATTACAGTTTTGTCTAGGTTGGAAATGATAGGGGGGGGTTATTCGTCACTTTATTTGTATCTGAATTAAAGTTGCAGTTTGTGACCTTTAACATGCTATCTTCTGTAACCCACCAGTTGTTAAACTGGTTTTACTAGAAAAACCTAAATGTTGTTGTTTTAAAAAATTATATACAATAAGCTATTTTCTTTCCACAGATTCTTATGAAAATGCCAAGGCACTTTGTGAACAGTATTACGTCATCTCTCCTGATCTTGTCTTGAAAGAACTAAACAGTGAGTGAAGTTTTATTATTATTTTGTATTGTATTGTTTCTCACAGAAAAAACGAGGCAGTACACAGTAAGCAATGTAAATCGTTGGAACTGAGCCTGATGGTTCATTTATACACTTTTGTCCATCGCATTATTCCGTAGTCTGTGGAGGGTGTGTTTGTATATATTCGTGTAATGCTTCGATGATGAGTTGACCCTCTCATGCAGAAGCAATGCGGGAGTTTCTTTGGTTGACTGGCTTGGCCAATATTTACACTGTGGGTACTGTTCCTTGAAGAACACCTTTAACAGCTATGTTTGTTTGAATTCCCGCAGCTCTTGATTTGAGATGACTAAAAAACCCTACAGAAATCAGATAATCAGTGATAAAATCACACCATTGCTAACTAAAATTGTTTTGTTTTTTGGGTCTGTTACAGCTAAAAACAGGATGGAGTCCATAAATATGGTTTACGTGCCTTCCCATCTCTATCACATGCTGTTTGAGTTATTTAAGGTACGTTTCATCTTAAGACACTGTTCACGACTGCAGTGAAAGATGTGGAGGACTGCCCAAAGACTGCGGTGTGACAACCTGGTTTTTCCTCTGTTCTGCAGAACGCCATGAGAGCCACCATTGAAAACCACAAGAACAGCACCCTGCCACCTGTTGAAGTTATGGTGGCAATCGGAGGGGAGGACTTGTCTATTAAAGTGAGCCAACATTTCGTTTTTTTGCCCTTTTAAATTATCTGAAGGGAAACACGAAACCTTTTTTTTTCATGTTATTGTTAAACATAACTAATATGTAACATGTTGTACAGGGAAGTCATCAACTGGTACATAGTGACATAGTTATTTCCTACAGCTGCCAGTATATTTTCATACATTTATATTGTTAATGTGTAACAAACGTTTAGCTGCAAAGGAGAACTGTTCTGCATGAGTGCATTCGAGAATCCGTAATACACAATAGCTGTACAAATCCATGCTTATGAGGCTTTCCTCACCACCAGTGTCACTTCCACCAGAATCTTATAATGAGATTATGTAAGCCTCATTAATTTTGGCGATTCTTTCATTTTGACTCCAGCTGATAGTCTTAGGTAAGATTAGCACAATTGAGGATGCATTGAGGGGCTTTGTGAAAAGGCAGTTAACCCCGTCTGGGTGAAACCAGAGGCTGTACTGTTGTGAGGCCCTTGTTGTGAGTGGTGCGGAACTGTACAGAGCACCTGCTGTGCTGATTTAACACAATGGAACAGCACAGGGTGGCCTTGTTGTGTGGTTACCTTGACAACATGCATAATGGAGAGTCTGCCTCGCCCCTGACCAGCGCTCTGCCCTTGGCTCAGCGGCAACCATCATCGCCCCACCTGACTGTCTGTCAGTGACGGCGAGTTGTTACCACAGTAACTGAATGAGTTTGCTTGTGCTTTCTTTCTTTCTTTCTCTCTATCTCTCTCTCTATCTATCTATATATCTATCTCTTTCTTCTTTCTGATTAGGTAAGTGACCGTGGTGGCGGAGTGCCCTTCAGGAAGATGGAGAAACTCTTCAGCTACATGTACTCCACTGCTCCCGCTCCACAGTTTGGCCCCTATGACCGGCCTCCTCTGGTAAACACCCTCTTGCTCCCCCTGAGCCCCTCAGTCACAGATCACTGTTAGCAGTATGCCTGTTATGATCAATCTATTCCACGTATACACAGATAAGAATTTTAGGTTTAAAGATGGACCTGTGTTATCACTAGCTGCCCATATATGTGTTTCAGATTTAAGCATTTAAGTGTACTTAAATTTCAGTCACTCGAGGGTCAAACAAAGGTCATAACATACCATAATGTTTTTTTTTCCCATACGACCTTACAGCGTAACCAAGCTTTTTATTAAGACAGATAAGTAGCACATACAAGATAGGAATAACTTAATTGATTCCAAAGGGGGAAATTAATTAAAAATGAATTAAAATACATTAAAATGGAAAGAAATGTGGTACAGGTTTGTTTTGCCAGTACAAAAGCTCGGGTTGGAACCCAGTGTCCTGGCCTCAGTTGTTCATGCCAGCAGTGTTTAGTGTTCACCCTCTCCTTGTTCCGCTGTCTGCAGGCTGGCTTTGGCTACGGTCTGCCCATTTCTCGTCTCTATGCCCAGTATTTCCAGGGAGACCTCCAGCTCTACTCAATGGAAGGTTATGGAACTGATGCCATCATTCACCTGAAGGTAATAGATCTAGTAATACATGCACTTTATGGGTTTAATCACATATTGAATAATAGTTTCATTAATAATCTAATTTGGAAGAAAAAAACAAATGAATATTACATCTTACAAGAATATATTTGTCAAGTCATATTTTCATATGGATTTAATTCTGATAGTAACCCATATATCATTCATAGCGAACGTATATTTAATGTCCTGTTGTCTCTCTCCTGTACAGGCCTTGTCCACTGATTCTGTGGAGAGACTACCGGTGTACAACAAGACAGCCAAGCGTAACTACAAAGTCAGCCAAATGGCCGACGACTGGTGCGTGCCCACCAGAGAGCCTCTGGACCTCGCCGTGTTCCGTCTGGCCAAATGAGAAAACAAAACCCCGTAACCGAGTGTCAGATTTGCTAGCAGGGGATCCTGCTATGAGCCAGGCCAGACCGGACCGATGGGCTTTGGGGGTAGATACTTCAGGACAGTGCCCTGTTAGGGTGAGGTAATCATGGGTTTAGCTTTCCCAGATTCAAATTAAAGCGGTTACTTAGTGGTATCAGCTACTTCTAGTGACGTCACTTGATCCCCTCCATCCACAAAATGACCTTTACTTCTCCCAGCCTGAAAGTACATATTTACTTAACAATCCTCTCAGTATTTCTTTCATAGGAATGAAAGACCAGGGACACATGTCAGTTGACATGCATATTTGATTAGAAGCACAACGGAGCTTTCTTGTTTAACACTATCCACGTTATTGGAGTTAGTTTGGGATTCTGTGGGAGAAGAAAGAATTCCCTGGGGTGCCTTTACTGGTGAGACTGGTGGAACCATGTCAAAGCAGCCTCGGCATGCTTAGCTGTTTGTAGGGAGAAACCTGTGCGTAGGTTGTGAAATGCGATGGAGATTTTACTCCAACAGCTTGGCATTTTTAAGGCCTGAGCGATCTCCGATTCAGCGCTCTGATAGAAGACACCAACCTTTGATCTAATCGTTTCATTTGAGAGTTGGTCAGGGATAGGAATGAAAGAAAAAGAAGTGTGTCTTTCTACAGGCACCGTATAATTAAGGATGGAAAGACTTACGTAGGGAAAAAAGAACTGAACAGAATGGAAAAGAGAAGGTCTCCCCTTTGAAGTGATCAAAGAAATATGTTCTGAGATTCTAGAGTTCATTTTCTCTGAATCATGGCCAAAAGCACCTGTCCTTTTGTAATTGGTGATTTTTATGACTGGTCTAAAGACAAAAATAGCAGTACTCTACAATCTCTGCATCTATCACAAAGTTAACTGTGCTGGATAAGGGCCTGCTTTAAATGCAGACCGTCTTACCCCTTGTCCTTTGTTTAAATTGGAGTTCTACTGTACTCTAGTCTAGCCAGTCTGTTGACCAACACGTCAGCTATATTTGTTCAAGCTCATTTGGTAATACTGCCAAAATCCAAGCCTGTCTCTCCCTCCACAATCCGACCCACTTCATTCGCTGCCAAGTTGACCTGTAACTCCAAAAGACTTGATAAGATCCACGTGCCCCCAGCGAAGCGGAATGCCTTCTTGTCAACACCAGGTCCTTCGTAGCTTCTCTTTGTAGCAACCACAGCGTCGGTACACCCTACCTCCCCAACCTCCTCCATTTTCCTCCAATGTGTTATACTTGGTCTGCTCAAAAATGCATGCAGCCTTTTTAAAAGCATGACAAAACAAATGTTATTTGTTTTTATTTTATTTTATTTTATTGCTACTGCTGTTCAATGCACTGGATAGACTATGGATATCAAGTACTTCTCACAAATAATTGTAGCATGTCAGCCTGTTTGCTGTAGACCAGGCAAAAAAGACTAGCAGAGAACCCGTAGCTTTCTGCGTAAACTACCTCAGTTTAGTGGGGATGTGTGTCGCCATTGTTACCTTTTAAAGCCATGACCTGTAGTACTGTAAGTGCGACACGTGGGCCTTTCATCTCTTTGTCTCCTTATGTGCCTTCTCATAGAGAGCCTAAATGTCACTGTTTTAAGTGTGGACCATGCACGTTATACTCCTGTTCAGAATTCCAGAGGATTGACTGTTGTTATTTTTGTGTGTGTGTAACACAGAAAATGTTGTTCTTATTTTTGTTCCAAAAAGTGAATCTATTTTCCAAGTGTTGATGATGTGTAAATAAACATTTCCAAGTGATTAAAGTGATTTTATCTGGTGTTTTAAAAACAAGAGCGATTTTTGTCATGATCTAGTACTTAGTGATATGGGGTCTGTGTATGGTAGCATGTAAAATGATATCGGCTCTGATGTACTATAGAGGGACTTAAATGATGGCACTACTGCTGTAGCAGTATTCTGTCAGTATCGGTTGGGCTTCAGTTGCCTCCTGGTTTTCCCTGAATGAACCCCCCGGGGTTAGTCATCTGGTCCTGTCACTGCCCTCTTTCAATCCACTGGCTATTAGTCACCCTCCCCATACAGTGATACTGGGGTATGCTTGGAGACTGTGGAGATAGGGAAGGGTTCTAGGAAGGTGGGGGAGGGGAGGGTGTGTAGAACAGGTGCAGGCTGGGTAGTTAAGTATTGGGCGAGAGCCCACTGAGGCAGAGGCCACAGTAGCTGGAAGTAAACAGCGAGAGAGGGTGTTGAGTGCGTGTGTGAATGGAAAAACCTATACAGTTATCAGTGCCAGTGTCAGTGGTTCCCAATGGGGTTAGAGAGTTGCAGAGGTCCAGCGGGGGCGGGGGAAAGAGATATAGAACAAGAAGCCTTAACAATCAACTATTGGTCAAATTAAGTATGGCAGTGCTCTTTTAGCATAGTAGACTGTAACTTACCTATTTGGTGATGAGTTATAGCCTACTTTGTACTTATATAATATGGTCAGGGCCTACCATTTAGCCTATATGTAAGAAAGGATAGCTAGCCTAAGTATTAATGCAACGGACATGCGCCCAACAGGAACCTGTCCAAAGAATGGAACATTACATAACCAATCATACATTTTTTTTTTTTTACAGATTTGATCCATTAAACAAAAGCTCTGATAAAATGTTCAAAAATCAGCTGTTAACTTATTGATGAAACTAAACTGAAAATGTTGGCTGCTCAAATGTTGAACCAATGTTTAAGGAAAGCTATGTAACAGCTGATAAGCATCTGTTTTTTATTTATTTATGTAAACCAGGTAATAGGCTATATGAGCGCCTCAATCTTCGCACAGTGGTGTTGGTGTGAGTGGGGGGGGGCTGCCATGAAAAGCCTAGGAAACCACAGGCCTAGATACTGTAGATAACATCCGGAGCGCTGATACAATGTCAAGCAGCCTCAGAGCTCTCCGTTGTAAAAAGGTTGTATAACAGCGGACCTGTTGTCATAATAAATGGCAGACGTGCTGGTGGATTATTGCCCTGCTTTCCACCTCCACGTATGTCAGCTGGCCACAGAAACATGCCATAAACCCGTCAAAGACTAACTACCACTTCCTGTTTGCAGACTTTGCACCTTTGACTGTTCAACACATTTTACAGGATTTATATCTGTATATCAGTTGAAATTCTTACAGTTAAAGATGAGCTAGTGATGTTTACATAACTTCAAACCTTGCATTATGTGTGTGAGGTATAAAGTATTGTAAAGATTGATCCAAAACAAGCCATATTTTTTAAATGTTAACCTAAAGAGTTATATGTATTCCAGTACTGTATGTGGGTGACCTTAAAGTAGGTGACCTACTGAACTTGGTCAGGCATGACACATGCACAGCATGTACACATACACAGCAAGGCTATAGCTTGTGTTTACTGCCAGGCTGACCATACTGGGGTGCCTTCACACACCACGTGCTTCGCTTTGCTGACTAAGCTCCTGACTGACATCAGACGTGGAAGACGTCTCCCCTTTAGAGCTGGCCTACTCACTTTACAGCCGTTCGCTGGGTAGTGTTTCATGTCTGCCCTTGAAGGACCGGGCCTAGTAAGGCTGCAGAGTGTCTCTGAGACCACACTGAGTGTGTCTGGGGTTTAACAGTGGATTGATGAAGGTTCCAGGTCCCTAATGAGATAAAGTCACTTACTAAACAGTGTCTCTTGATGTGCATAGAGACCCTAGAGCTACATCTGTTCCTTTCTTTTTATTCACGTCTGGGTACTTTCGTCTCGGTCTGTCTCACTCTGTCTCACTCTTCCTTCGCTGTGCTCCCGTATATATTTATCATTTCTCCATGCACATAAACACACACACACACACACACACACACACACACACACACACACACACACACACACACACACACATTCATGAGCAGTTGTGCGGTTCACAGGGGGCAGGTGTGTATCCATGCCTTAACCACTGAGGGGAATGCAGGACTGTCACACAGATGGGCTCCTTCCACCAGAGTGCTCCACCGAGCCAAAGCTCATCACTGTCCTCTCAGCAGCGTGTGTCCGGCCTCTCATGTGAAACTAGCCATGCAGCTAGGGGAGAGAGGAGAGGCACTGCACAGCAATGATGCAGCCCACTCTGGTGGACTACCAGTGACAACCCACACAAACACCCACACACACTACACACTACACACTACCCCCCAAACACCCCCCGCAGCCCCCTCCATTATAGACACACTATTATATATATAGATACACCTATTATAGCTGAGAAGAGAGGAGAGGAGGAGCTATATGCAGTGGAAAAGTCCCCTGCTTCGGGTTAGCTGAGGGGGGATGACAGTGGGTGACTTTGGTTCTGTTAGGGTACATGGGGAGGGGGCTTGTCAGTTGATTTGAATTGGGGAATACAGTTTGTTTGCCTTTGACTCTTCTTTGTTGGTCCGTTAAATTAATGAATTAAGTTGTAACACTGCTTAAATCTTTCCTCCAAATAAAACGAGTATTTTTCGGGGGTGTTCACTCATTCTATACATGGAACTGTCCCCCACTCTAACTCTTAATTTATATATTTTTGTCAGCTTAGTCCATGTCAAATCAATCTGAACTAAACTAGACAGACCTCAATTTTTAATTAGTTTCTGAGCCACAGGGCAGATACTGGCTGCTCTTTGAACATGGAACAAGTCTCAATCCAGTGTTTCATTCATGAAGGGCATCTAGCATTCAAATACAGATAATAGAAACGAAAATTCACCTTAAATCTTGTTTTTGGAGACCTACTTCATACCTCATATGCCAACATTTATGCCAACCTTTCCTAAGCACCGGTTTAAGACTGAATCGTATACTTGGTGTTCAGAATACCCACGTTGGTTTGATTACAGAGTGACATTACACTGATTCGTCACCTTGTGAAGGTTGTGATCTCGTTTTAGTCCTTTAGTCAGAGCTGTGTACAAGGACACATTATTGGCCTTTGACTCACCAGTCGAACAGACCTTTGCTGTCAATCTAAACACCATCAATGCTACCACCTTGTGGTCATTTCCTGTTATTGTATGTGCTTTTCTTATGCAGGCCACGAGTGGTATCACAGAACCATCTGGAAAGAGCAATCTCTCATTAATCTACGGAGCGACATGCCATGCACTGTCATACCCACTTGAGAAGATCATTTTTCAAAAACATAATTTTCTCTGCATTTCCCCCCCCTGCGGCGATGTTAATAAGCAACCACAAAACTGCTGCAGTGAGCCTCCTGTTCGGAGCACAGTGATCAGAACAAAAACATTTGAGGCTTTTTAAAGTCTTTTTACGCTGTTATATCGATGTGGTCTGTGAAGAGTTAACTGAAAACTGTTGTTCCACTGTTGCCGCAGTATCTCACACTTGTGCTGTCATCACAAGCTGTCTACCCTGCGTGTGTGTAACTGTGTGCATGTGTATAAGAAAGAGTGTGTGGTTTCTGGGCCACAGTTGATACTTAGGCAAGCAAAAAAGGTCAAGTTAAACTAAGCGTAAGCTTTGTGTGATAAATTTCAAATGGATGACATTTTCAAAAGCTGCTTTAGGACTGCACGTAGTTGTTTCCCATTAACAGAGACAGGACTGTGTATGAACACACTTTTAAGACACTGAAGGGACAGCTGGAGGACCTTGCAGAGCAATTAGCTGAATTTGACAAATAGTGTATGGGATTATTTTTGTATTTGTTTACTGTAATCCATCTTTCTTCACTTGTTACAGCATGATGTGGCAGCATAATGTGCTTCACTGCCATTTAAACAGTGGTTACATATGTAATTTGTGGTTTATTTATGATTAAAGACGTGATATCATACATAATGTATGGGGGAATTATATCAGCATTACTATAGATTACAAGGTCTGCTGTGACATGAAGCACAGACACGAACATTCTCTCTCTTTGTGTGTGTGTGTGTGTGTGTGTGAGAGAGGGACAGACAGAGAGAGAGAGAGAGAGAGAGAGAGAGAGAGAGAGAGAAAGAGAGCTAATAATAAGAGTGAAAAGAAGCAGAATAATTTGCACAGAGCCGCCCAGCAGGCTACATGAGCGAGAGCTAATGTGTCAAGATCATGCAAACCCACATGCACACACCTCGCAGTCATTCTGAGAACCCCCACCTGCCAGTTGCCCACACTACATATTCTCTCCTTTTTTCTGAATCTACTGCTAAACACTCAACACATAACTCAGTGAATATGGAGTCCTAACAGTAATAATGTTATTAAATTAAGGAATTTTTCTGAATCGCAAAAGTAACAAACAGAGATCTTTCTTGCTCACAGAAATGGCACGTAGAAATGTGTCTCGTCTTTCATCACACATTTTCTAGAGCATCACATGGCCAGCTTCATTTGGTTTGAAGTGGTAAAGAACCTGTGGGTTATTTATGATTAAACACTCCAGTGATGTCATACATACTGTATGCGGGAATCATGTCAGCAGTATTATAAAGATAACTGGGTCCACTGAGACATGCATCTTCTTTCTTCAGCTTCTTCAATCCTGCCTTACATGTGTGTGTGTGATTTGTCAGTTTCTATAAACATCATTATTTATTCATGAGGTGTTCTCAGTGTTCTTATGGAGAACAGGCTTATTTTGTCCCAAGGAGATACTGTATTAGTCTTTCATGGTTCTCTGTGTCAAGATTTTAGGGTTATTAGTTGTAGGCCTTCACTGTTTCCTTGCATATAAAAACATCAAGTCCTCCAGCATCTCAGCTCTGCAGTTGTCCAAATCTACATGAATACTTCTTTTTTCAGTATTTATAGTGATGAAAACAGCACAACATTCTAGGCTGTAAAATAGACATTTTGATGTTGTGGCATTACGGGGGAAGGGTTGAATATTAATGATAAAATCTAAATAAATCATTATCTGCCCATAGTAACTTTCTGTGGCAGTCTCTGTTGCAAATACTCATTAGAAGCCATTTTAACTTCTCCCCATGGTCTCTCTCTGCCTCAGTCCAGAAGTGTCCTTCTGAAACATGGCGGTGTCTTCACAATACAAGACTTTACAATACTCAGTGCACGCCATACCCTCAAAGAGGAAAATAAGTGCAGCACTTAACAACTTAGTGTTAGCAATATGCTTACTGGACATGTTCATAACAGCCGGTGGCAACATTTCATGTCCACGTTTGCATGTTGTACGTGAAAACTAACAGAAGTAACACCCAGACTCATAACCCCTAAGCCTCATCCCCCAGAGAGGTGCAAGGAGAGAAGGATGGTGTGAAAACGAAACCATTAAGCCCTGCGTGTCTGTTGTGCCATGCCCACTCATTCAGGGGTATAAAGAGTTAATACCCCTAACGCGCTCTTTTTTTGCCCTGCATGGTCCACTTCAGAAGTAGAGGTAAGTTGTTGTTTCATAAGAGAAAGTGACCTTTCAACCTAAGTACTATATAGTTGTACACACTGTACCATAGCTAAATAATAATTGTGGTAAACTTCAAAGTAGATGTTTTAGTTAAAGATATATAAGAAAAAGTTTGACTTTTAGGTACTTTTCGCTCTCTCTAGATGGTGGTGCTTTATGTCTCAGGGCTACTGGTGCTGTTCGTCAGCATAGTAAGCACTCAGGATCTCCGAGGCCCAGTGAGTATGAGTTTCTCCGATATTCATTCCCCATAGGGAATCCACTATGCAAAACTCTCACCTATAAATATATATTATCTCCATATAGTGACTAGGGATATACAGTGGCAGTAGACTGGCAGCCTTTCATTCCTCTAAAATGTACTCTCGTACCTTGTCCTCTTGATTTTCATGATCAGATGGTTTATGTTCTGATGGATTTGCCTTCCCCAGAGCCCTTTCTCTTAAAACGAAATGCTCATTTGCTGCTAATAAATAATTAATTAATTAATTATGGGGGAGCTTTTAAAAATGAGCCACTGAGCCTCAAAAGAAAAAAAAAGAATAAAGTTAAAATCACTTACTTCATTGGAACATAATCATATTGTATTAACATATTTAGTTGCTTGCCATTAGAATCACAAAGTTCAATGAAATAAGAATTTGAAAGGAAAGGTGTTGTCATCCTACCGATTAAGAATTCACTATGTTTTACTGCTATTTCTCTCCAGTATGAAATGGAAATTCGGGAAAATGGAGATCACCCATTATGGAAACAACTATCTTCACTACAGAAGGTAGCGTGTTTGAAAATAATTGCCTGTAGATTTCAGCTTGCCTCGTATTGTATTTTCCCTTTAAGCTAATTTTGTATATCAAACATCGCAACATGTTCACTCACACGAATAACACCCATGAACATGATGCACTTGGTTAACAGATCAATTTTTAGCAATTGAGCTCAAATTTTGGAACATTTTGGAACAGACACTGCTTTTCATTCATTTTTCAACCATTTTACTTTGGTCCATATTGCATATACAAATAAAAGACGAAGGTAGATTTGATTGCTCTGGTGCTCTTAACATGCATTTGGGTGTGGGTATGTGATTACACAGGAGATGGAGAGCCTGAAATGTGAACAAGCCGTATTAAAACAGAAACAAGATGCCATAGACCAGGTAAGTCATTTATTAACATGAGTTACCAGTCAATTATTGATAAAGCATCACTGGCAGAGGAACCTTTCAAGTTAAAGTAAGCACAAAATGTGTTACATAAATGTAGAAACTGTAGAAACAATTAATATTTTATAATATATATTAATATACAATAGTATAAAACAATGTATATTAATATAGGCCTGTAATAAATATAATATCGTTTATAATATCGTTTTTTTTTCCACAGATGCTGATCATTGATGAAAATGTGACCTCGTTGACAGAAGGTCAGTACATGCATATCTTGATGATGAATTAGTAAATACAATACAGTTAATCAGAGTATGGTTGCGTGCATTGTAATACATTTGGATTAATTCGTAAAAAATAAGCGTCTAACCGCCCTTGCGGACATTCACAGGTAGCCGTCCTCAACTGTTAATTCCGGCACACCTTTGGCTGAACGGGGAGGATGAAGATGACGGCGAAGGTGACAGCAGTCCCAACGTTGACCCTTGCTACCGTTACAAAATACTGGACCAGGCCTGGAGGGCCACCAACTACACCACCAAGGGTGTCAAGTGTGATCGTCAGGTTAAGTGGCAGGGATGGTATCGCCTCTACTACCGGGGCAGGAGCATCCAGATGCCGGAGAAGTGCATCAAAGCGAACCATTGCGGCACCCACGCACCGCTCTGGCTGACCCAGGCGCACCCAAAGATACGCGACGGCGTTGTTACTAGAAAAGTATGCGGACACTGGAAGAACAAGTGCTGCGCTTTCAAATCCAACCCCATCCAGGTCAAAGCCTGCCGCGGTAACTATTATGTCTACAGATTTGTCAAACCGACAGCGTGTCATCTGGCTTACTGTGCAGGTGAGATGCATTCATAGGCCCAATAGTCAATATGTTGTTCCTCGGTGCCCTCTATCTCCATCCCAATGCTCTGCATGTTCTCTTCTTAGATGTTAACACTCTTGTGTGTGGAAGATGCGGAAGCAATCAGTACTGTGTGAGCAGGGACAAGATCACTTACAGTTGCGCAGCAAAGCGTCGGAAAAGTAAGCAATTGATTATTAATATCTTAGAGGAATTAGGCCACTGCATTAAGATTGATGGTGGAAAGCTTGTCATACCTGTTCTCACATGTTTGTCTATTTCTCTCTAACAGTTAAAAAACAAGTCATCCACTTCTTCGCCTCGTATCCGGGGAGTCTGAGGGGAAAGGTGAACCGCATCAGATTCAGTAAAGTGCTGGTTAATGAGGGTAAGGCCTTCAACAAAAAAACTGGCGTGTTTCTAGTGCCTGTCTCCGGTGTCTACCAGTTCTATTTCTCTAGTCAGTCCGGGGGTAGCGGCAATGCAACCAACTTGTGGCTGGTCATCAACGGTTACTGGGTTACTGTCTCACATTCAGCTGTCAAGAGCCCTACTTCCGTCGGAAGTCTTAACACATACATGACGACCCTCCGCAAAGGTGCTCAGGTTTATGTGACTCACGTTACCGGTCAGTCCTGGGCAAACTCTGCATCAAATACCATCACATTTGGTGGTTCTTTGCTGATTCAGAAGAAATAAGAATAATGCACAATATAGTTTGGTTGTCTTGCACTTTTTTCCACATGTATCTGAAAAGGTGATTTCTAAATTGTTTTAATACACGTACATCTTACCTGTGCACATAGTTCCAAAGAGGTGGCTACAACCTGCGGGTGGCAATTATTATTTCTAGAAAATTAGCAGTTAACACAGCTCCCTTTAAATTCAGAATAAGCTACGGAGAAACAAAGAAAAGCCCTGTACGCAATCTTCAGTTGTCTCCAGTACACGTGTCCTCAATGTATTTGTATATTGTTTGCTTTGTGCCTGAT
Source organism: Clupea harengus (assembly GCF_900700415.2). Classification (NCBI taxonomy): domain Eukaryota; kingdom Metazoa; phylum Chordata; class Actinopteri; order Clupeiformes; family Clupeidae; genus Clupea; species Clupea harengus. The sequence goes on along the minus strand of NC_045174.1, from coordinate 10,407,424 downwards.
TGGATGTTTTGCTTTTTTTACATTAAAAGTTCTGAACTAAGCTGTTTTATCATTCTGTTTTTGAGCGTTGTGGCCTTTAGAAGTGTATTACCTCAGTCAGACACAAGGTGGTGGTTTTGCTCTCCGTTGATCAGATGCTACTGTACTTCAGGAACCGATACTTCAGCCATGGCAGCACAGTAAAATATGGTTAAGGAAAGATCCCCCCCCCCCCCCCCCCGCCTAGGTAGGTATACAAAAGTTAAATTCTAAATTTTAGGAAAAGACACAGCGTACCCTCGGCAAGCCATTTTCTGCAGACTATACATTAATTCACAATTACGATTGGATCAACATTTTTGCCTCAGCATATGCCTTTTGGGAGTATTGTCTCTTTGACTCTGATGTCAAAACATTACTCTATAAAACGCCTTGAATCTAAACAGTGAACTGACGCACAAACTAAATACAAACGTACACGCTTGCCTTGTATGGTCAACAAGGAGACATCTGGCCAAGAAATCTTCGAGTTCCTGAAAACAACCATATCACACATATAAAAATCGCTATTTTATCACCACACCTGTACCACTTTGAAGTTGTATTGCTGTGGTTGTATAGCCTACTGTGGGAAGTACAGATGGAGGCGAGCGGTACAACCGCACCGGGCCAGACCGAAAGAGGAGGGGCATGGGCGAGTCGGGTTAGGATATTATTCGTCGTTACATAGGCTACTGTATGCTCTCTGAGACAGAAGTAATTCAGGGAAAGGGTTATGGAGAGGCGTTTGACTTAACGGACTACAACATTGTGGTTTCGCTCGAAGCAGCAAGTTGCTTCTCAAACATCTCTCTGGGATCCGCAAGCTAGTAATTAATACGAGAGCGCAACCGGTAGCTTGTTCAGTTTGTCTGGAACACCAGTTTCTATTTTCAAGCCAATTCACTGCAACATGAGAAAATATATGAACATTTTCTAGCCTGTTTTCGCGGTGGCTCTCTACAAATGTCATCGTAAGGACAATGCTGAAAAACTTTGGTTTACTATCAAAGATGCCAGCATAACGTAAATATACTGAACAGCTGGGACTCGGGCTATTGTTTATCTTTTGTTTAGCAGTGAAGCAGTCCAAATAAGTCTACTAAAGTTTTCGTTTTCATCAACCATAGTTTCTATCGTCTTGTAAAGCAAGTCTTGGATAAAACACAGCATGGCTGAACACGAAAGTTTGGAGTTCGGGAAGGCGGATTTTGTTCTTCTGGACAACGTGTCCATGGAAGAATTTATGGCTAACCTCAAGCTCAGGTAGGTAACCACGGTCATTCACCCTCTTGCTTTGAACGAGTCGCAACGGTGAGAGGCTGCATGTAGCCAGGGGAAGACTGTCCCGCGTTACCGAGAAATAACATCACTAGTTGATTATCCATTAAATGCGGGAAAATGTCATGAATTTTCTTAAAGAAATTCACCTGTGGAGTGTTTCCAATTGTTTACCTATTTTTATAGGCCTAACTTTTAGGAACGTGATGATCATGATATTAGCCTCACTCATATTTTGGCTGTGCAGTGAGATCACCTTATAGCCTACTTTTCTGAATTGACAATGAACTGGTTGTCTGGGCAGATCGGTGTTTCGGCAGCCATTCCATTCTTTGTCAGACCGGTAATTTTAAGAGCCAGCGAGGTGCTCCACCCAAGACAGAACAATTGCCGGACCGGTGGATAGCATTACGGAACATCTCGAATTAACGATGTTGTAAGGGTGACAAAAGAAATTCATTAAAATGAGTTTTTGTTTGTCATGTGCGAGTAAAATGTGCATGACCGCTCAGGAGCCAGGTGCACGTGTATTTGAACTGAAATTGACACTACAAAACCAGACGAGTGGTGAATCATGCACGCATGATAAATAGGCATAGATAAAGCATGTGTCATCATTTTTCCTTTTTTTTGGTCAGGTTATATAGTTCAGAGCTAAAGATGTTATGCTCCTTTGCACCTGTCAGGTCCGAGTTCTGAGCGTCTGTAAATTGTTTTGGAATTTCCTGTGTACTCTTCTCCCTCTTTTTCACAATAGTAACAAGTTTTACTCTGGGAAGTTCTTTTGTGCTGGCTGTCCCTGTCTTGCACTTCCTCATTTTCCAGCTGTCAATGAATTACTTGCTTTGATATGACAGACACTGCCTGGGAGACTAATACTTAGCTCAAGACCTCACACCTCACCTTTTCATGTTTCAAGAGCTTGAAAGTGGCACATATATATATATATATATATATATATATATATAATTTATAGTTATTATAAATATATATATTATTTTAGATGTTATTTATATATTCATAATTATGATATACTGTATGTGTAGTGAACTGCCTGTCGAAAGACCCTGTTTTGATACATAAAATAAACTTTGGGGTGCTTCACATGATCTGTCATGAACTTTGATGAACTTTATACAAGTATTTATTTAGGTGTCCACATATAGAAAATTGCAATAGTAACACTTTGTTTTTGTGCTTGTGTACAAATACAAACACACAGGTCAAGTTGATGGGATTCGGGTGACATTACTTCTGTGTTAGTCAGGGCCCTGTTCCCATCCGAGTCATAGAGAGGGCTGCGGGGCGATCTGGGAGCCAGATTGTCATGTCAGCGCAAATCACCAAACTCAAATGGAAGACATCCCAACAGCCTTTCTGTCTGAAACAGTCTTCTGGAGGGGAGTGTTGCCTTTGGAAGGGGTCCAATCCAGATTCATACGCAGCATATGAGTCCTTGCTCTACTGTTTACGACATCATTATTGCCCTCTGAGAATAGTGTTTGTTTTCCATGAAGGATCGCATGTTGTTCACTTCGCTAACAGGGGCTCTAAAAGCGCCATTTGTCCCACATATGATCCCTTGACAGCCTTTATCATCCATTCATCATTGTTGGTATTGACAGCTCTGTGGCTGTGTGGTGAGATAACAGAGTTTAACAGCCTGATATCAGTAGCAGGAAGTGTCTCCTATGTGAGAAACGTGGGGACGTGTTGTGTGTGTGTATGTATTGTTTTTGTGTGTATGTGTGTTAGAGAGAGTGTGTCTGTGTGTGTGTGTGTGTGTGTTGTATTCTAGCTGTTCCTTGGTTCCGGGCGGGTCGATGGGCCTGCGTTTGTTTTCTCTGCCGCAGAGCAGGCTGGGCCGGACATGGCGTGCGCAGACTGTTATTTGCAGAGGGTGTGAGCAGAGGCACTTCCTGCTTTCCTCCTCACTCCACATGTGTGCAGACAGAGAGAGAGAGAGAGAAAGAGAGAGAGAGAGGAGGGGGATGAAGAGGACCAGGTGTGTCCTGTGTCCTTATGAGTGTCAGAATTTGATATCCTTTTATACTGACATGAGGTCTGGTATTGCGGACTATAGTCCTTTTAAAGCTATGACCTTCTGGTCCTAAATAATAGGGCTATCTACAGTTTTGACTTGAGTGGAACTCCCTTTTTGTCCTTTTCTGCCACAGCTGGTTATCTTGAGGACATTTGCTGCATTTAACTTGAGGTTAGCCCATTGGTTTGGAAGTGCACTGCCAAGGAACATTCTAAATATAAACCAACAGGAATCCAGTCTTTTTTTTTTTTTTGGAGGGAATATCAAGATGGAAACTGTGAGATGTCATCTGGGGTTGGGCAGGAGTCCACATTTGTTTGGAATCACAGAACAACGAGAATGACACAACTTATGAGTCGAAGAATATTGACAGACATAATCTTCAACTCTCATCTTTCTCTCTCTCTCTCTCTCTTTCTCTCTTTCTTCTTAATTCCCATGCCCCCATTTCCCAGTGTCTATGAGGATGTGCGGGCAACCTCCAGGGCTAAGCAACTCAATCGATGCCTTTATATGGCAGTGTTGTTGTGTCTGCCCCAAGGTCCTCAGGAAGCCTTCTGCTAACCCAGTCCAATAGGCCCTCCCTCTCCATCTCTCCCCTTCCAAAAAACAATTACACATCAGGGGCATTCTCCAGATTCCTACCAACGGCGTCTCGAACACTCCAGATGAAATAGCTGATTACCACTGCAGCGTAGCTGCAGCCCAGTCCGCCCTCTCTGCTCATGCAGTCTACAAAAGAATGCAGTTTTCCTCTGCAGAATATGATTCTGAAACTAACTAGACTGCAAAGTCACACATAACATTTGTCATGCTTATTTTTTTTTCTCTTAATTTTTTATTATTTTAAACTCTGACCCAAGATGTCTTCTCAAGGGGAGAATTCAGGAAGGATGCCGTCGTAAAAAAAGAATGAGGCCTTGTGGCATGCATGGCTAGCAGAGCTAGCTTTTTTCTTCCTGTGGATCTCCTTCGGCCGTAAGGCTTCCATGCCTGTCTCCTACAGCTGCTTTGGGTTCCTCAAGGGCTTGCGTTCGGGCCATATGGCTTCCATGCCTCTTTTCCTCAAAGGTCAGAAACAAGTCATAAAAGGTTAGGTTACCATCTGTTAGTAGTGATGATCAGAGCTCAATTTCAATTGTTATTTCTGTTGGAAGAGGCCTAAAACGAAATGGGTCAATTGACAAAAATGGTTAATAATTACATCGATCATGGTGTTGTTATAACTGTGTTCTTTCGCACTCTGAGTTCAGTATGTAGTGGTTCCCTGTGGCGTGACACAATCAAAGATTAGTTTATGTTTCTTCCCTGATTTGACTTGCAGCCCTTAAGTTGGTACATCAGGCAGCGTTAAGTACCGGGGGTGCTGACTTTACAGCGTGTCAGAGACTGTTTATCAGTTCTGTTGCCTCACTATCAATCAGAGAGCTTTATCTCTAATGCCGTGGAGCGCAATCAGATGCACTGGATGAGGGCCAAAAGTCAAGGTTTATGGCGCTTTCCGGGGTAAAAACTGGGACTCACGTGGGGTCCCATTTCTGTGCATCTGTCCATGTAAGTGTCTGTGTGTGACAGAGGTCATTCAGCCTCTGTGTGAGTGTTCCCTGCGTGTTGACCTGGCCTGGCCTGGCCTGTCGGCTCACGTTTCACATTATCTTAAGGTACAAACTGACATGAAGTGGCTATGGAACCTGATGCTGTCCCACCCCATATGAGTGGTGGCTTTAAAAGCAGACACGCGCAAAAGCGCCTCCTGTCTCAGGTGTTAGCGGAACGGATGCTTCTGTGAGGTTACCACTCCGCTGAGTCTCCAGGCAACCCGACTCTCCCGCGGCAACAGCAACGCGGACGTCAGGATGCGAAGCCTCAGGTGCACAAATGCAGAGGCTGACGTGAGGTCAACAAGTTACACACTTCCTCTCCCCGCAGGGTGGGGGGGGGGGGGGGGGTGGAACTCAATAATACTTCTGAGAAAGGAAGGAACCTTGCCTCTGCTTGTGTTTGACACTGTTCCCAAAGGGATGTCCTGAAGTGGAATGATCCAGCACGAAGACAAAGGGGCCTGTTTTCATCGGGGAGCTGTTCTCATATCTCATATCACATTTTCATCCACTTGAGTACTTGTCGGGGGCCCTCCTGGGTCAAGCCTCGTTGGGGTAGCCCAGCGTGTGGGCCCTGCCGTGGGTCATCCTCGCTCCCACTGCTCCCCTTGATGCGTGGAGCTCCGTGCTCTCCCTGGAGCCTGGTGGCATGGCCATAGCTGTGGCTGGCCCGGTCTCCCCATAGTTCAAGTCTTTGTTCCTCCCCTAATAAAAACAAACGGAGCGGGAACACTCTGTCCTCACAGCAGACACGGCTTCTTCCCCCTGGCTAAAATTAAACGAGAAAGAAAAGAAGAGAAGAGGACTTGTTCTTTTTACTTGCCGGCTGCTCCCTGTGAGGATCAGATCACTAGCAGGCCTTTATTAAAGCATTTATGCCGTCTTGCTCTCTCTTTCTCTATGTACCTCTCTCCTTCTCTCTCTCCCTCTCTCTGTTTCTGTCTCTCTGTGGTCAGCTGAGGAAAAACATATTTAAAGAGGAATTTATTCTTAGATGGACTCTGCCTTTTTTTCTCTTTTTTCGTTTCTGTGTATGTGTTTCTGTAGCCTACATGATCTTAAACTCACAGACCTCATGCTAGTTTGCAGATGATTGGTCCACAGCAGCACGCTCTCTCTCTCCTTAAAAAAAAAGAGAAAAAAAAGAAAAGAAAAAAGGGCTGCCTCTAGCATGGCCTCATTGTTTTGTTTTGCATATATCTGGCTCATATTGTTGTGGCCTCTCAGCTGTGTAGAGGCTGACCTCAGCAACACCCTCGACTGAGATGGCAGAAAGCGTGGTGGTGGTCACAGGAGGAGGAAACGCTCCTCCGCGCCGCGCGGCCCCTGCACAGCGAGGTCCACCCCTCTCCGACACGACCGTCTTCCACCGCTCCTCCCCTCCCGCTCCCCCGCCTGCTGCCCGCCGTGCTGTTCTACGTGCTGCCTCGTACCAGCTCCTGAACTGGCCTCATCAGCGGCGAGACAGAGGAAAAAGAAAACTCCTACAGGAAGATGTAATGGTCAAAATATGTCTCTGCTCCTGCAAGGCTGCACTGGAATTAGATTTTTTTTCACCAAAATGGCTTGTTCACTCTCTCTCCCTGTCATGCTCTCTCTCATTCTCTCTCTCTCGCTCAATCTCTCTCTCTCACCAAAGGGCCAGTCTCGCCACAAGAATTTCCATACAACCCCCTGTAATCTGAAACACATTACCACCCCTTCATAAACAGGGCAGAACTCCTTAGGCCCTCTCTCTTTCTCTCTCTTTCTCTCTCTAACTCTCATTTTCTCTCCCCCCCCTCCCCCTCTCTCTTTTACCCCCCAAAATAAGCGCAGTGCCTCACAGACGTCTCATTTGTGGACTGTGTGCATTGGCAGGCAGTCACAGGTCCGACCAGAGAAGGCACGAAGCATGCGTCTCTCTCTCTCTTTCTCGATTTCACTCTCTCTCACTCTCCCTTCCTCCCTCTGTCCTCACACTCGTTCCATGTTTATGGCCTGTGTATAATGTTTACGACTCAGGCCGATCCCTCACTCCCCCTCAGTTCTTTCACAGTTAAGTTGATTATTGTTTGATTATTGGTTGATTTTCACGTTGCATGGTGACTCTGGTGTCCAGAAGGACAGTTTCTTTCCCTGCCTGTTTTGTGAGCACTCCCTGGAGACCAGCGGAGCTGAGGGTGGGGAGGGGACACATCCGCCTGGCGTGGCCCTGGCTCACCCACCGTCTCTGCTATGGTCCCTGTGATTTACATCTGGCTTGCTAGGTGATGTGATTCCACCCTATCTGGGTTTGTGCTCACATAACACAAATGGGCTCTCACTTGTGTTATCTGATTACGCATTCGCCCAGGCATCCCAGCTCTGTGATTTGAGACACCACGCATGTGCTGCTGCTTATTTAGATTTCAACAGGGATCTGTTGCCAGGACATGTGAGACAGGTTGATAAGGATCAGACAGACAGAGAGAGAGAGGCTCTCTGTGGTGCGCTTCCAGGAACATTAGTCAGCTACTGTGAGTACTGTGAGTCAGGCTGTGTACTGAGCGCCCATGATATCACTCAGGCTCAGTTCCCGCTTTTTTTCTTTTCTTCTCTCTGTCAGATACAGCGGGGGAAGGAGCGGGGTCAGGTGGGAAAGCCCTCACTCATCCAGTGACTCACTCTGTCCTCTTACACCATCCTTTGCTTGTCACCTCTGTCCATCTACAGTTATACCGCTGCCCTTCTTGTTCTTTTCCTCGGGTTAAATACACTCCCCATCCCAATTCATGTGGCTTCTGTCCCTCTTTTTCAGGCTGCCTGCCCGCCCCTCTATCCCCTCTCAGTCTGGTTTTGAGCTTGTCCCTGCCCTCTTTTCACCCTGATAGAAACTGGAGAGTTTTCCCCAAATAGCTTGCTGAGTAATGTCTGCGTCTGTTGGAAGGCCTCGTCATTTTTGTCTTTTTCTGTGTATATTTTCACTTTCCTCATCCCTCTCTCTCTCTCTCTCTCTCTTTGTCTCTCTCTCTCTTTCTCTATTTGGCTCTTTGGCTGGTACATCATCACATCTGTTTCTGGTCCATCATCACATCTGTTTCTTTCTACAGCCTTTGGGTCAGCTTTGGGGTGACGTGCTAAAGTGAGAACGGGCCCGGCCGCAAGCCTTAGGCCCCGGCTCCAACACCAGATCCCCCTTCAGGCATTTTTATTGGATTCCCGAAACAGAACCTGAGTACCAAACAAACAGGAGAGGAAAAAAAGAAAGAAAGCAAGCTCTTCTTTTTTCTCCTTGTCAGCCCCTTCATCCCAGCCCTTGGCGGGTGTGGCAGACACAAAAGCGTCTCTGATCTCCGACAGACAATGGTTGGCTCGGAAGAAGCCGGAGTGAAATAACACAACCATCAATGTCGGCTCTCAGGGCGAGACGAGGTGCTCACACCTGGCTCCCTTTTCCCTTGATTTTTTGAAGCTAGCATGCTGCTATTGTGGCGCAGGAGGACCTTAGCGGTCGCTGTAACTCAAGTCATGCGCATCGTGCAACACTTCTGCGTGTTTGAGAATGAGGAATGGGAAGTCACCACTGGGGTTTGTGACCCTCAAACTATCAACATCAACTGTTGGGAGTTCAAAGAAGACTAGCCTTGCATGTCTGTACTCCCCTCGTCTTCCTTCCAGCTCATGTTATTTAGTATAGCCACTTGAAAGACAAGCAGAGGTTGTTCTTCCAACACGTTGCATTGCTAATGTATCTCCTGGCTTGGCCGGCGTAGAGTCACTGGAGAAAGAAAGAGGCTGCGGGGGAGGGAGTGGCAGAGAGAAAGAAATAGAAAAAGAGAGAGAGTGAGAGTGTGGGACCAGAGGACAGGAGTGAGACTAACTGAGAAGAGCTTGGGCCAGCTGTGAGTTCAGGAGCCAGCAGACAGCCCCTATCCGCCCCGGAGGAAGATTGATTTGTCTGTTTGGCTGCGGACGGTGGGAGTGCTAAGCTTTTAGAGCCCTGTCACCCTCGGCGGCGGGGAGCTCCTGTTTAGCGCTTCAACGAGCGCATGAAGCTGGCAGAAAAAATCCCATAATGCAACTCCCAGATGTGTGAGTAGACTGAGGTCGAGGTTGGCGGGCCCACGTGTTAGAGAGAGGGGGCGCGGGAGTCAGGCTGCAGTGGGATGAGGTTCAAAGGCAGTCTGAGTGCTCGGGAGTGAAAAATGACACAACGACTACAAGCCTTTTCCATGTTGTCCTCCTGCAACTCATCACACTTGGACCCCCTTCAACATTCATGCTGGAAGGGTGTTTTATTAACTACAAGACAACCATTGTATGTGCTTATCAAAGGGGAAAAGTCTCTTCCTCCACAGTTACTCTTTAAACAATCACCACACCTATTGCCATTTGTTAACCATTAGTTACTCGGCCATTGTAGGACAAGGGTACACCGTGGAGAGTCAACAGTCATCGTTGAATAGCATTGCAGCACTGGGTGTGTAGTAAGACCATAAAAATGCGTTTATCAGAGGAGCATAACGTTGTTTTCAGTGGGGTCATACCCAGCATGCCTTGTGCTAAGCTGTGGGTGGTGCAGTGAGGGTGGTTGCTTGACTGGGATAATTGTGGATCAGGAGCAGATTATCCCCCTGTTGCTGGCTCGCTGATAGAGCGGTCCGTGGGTGCTGTCCGGGGGTGCTGTCCGGGGGCTCAGGGCTATTGCTCTGCTTTAATAAGGCATCTCCTGCTCTCGACAAACACACTCTCTCTCCGTCACACACACACACACACCCTGAATCTAAATCACTCACATACACACCCACACAAACATTTTAATTCTTCCTCTCTGTGTTTATCACTTATCACACTCCCACTTTTTCCTTGTCTATCTGGTAGAGTCAACTGTAAGTTGCCTAGCAGGGGTACTAGAATCACTGCATCTTATTTTCTCTCGCTCTCTCTCTCTCTCTCACTCTCTCTATCTCTTGCTCTCCTTACAAAGCTGGATCTGCACTCATGTTAGAGAACATTACCAGTGGCACCCCACCCTTGTTAACCACGGACAAATAACTACGATGTAGTCCCACCCAGAGTGACGTGAACCTGCATTTATCCATGACGTTGCCTGTAATCCAGTTCTCTAAAAATGCTCTGGTCTGGTCTGGCCTTGACTCTGTGGTTTGGGCAGGGCAGGGGGGGGTCCTGTCAGCCAGCCTTTGTTCCAGAACCTAAAGCCTCGAATCAGAGATGGGACTGCTGTCATGTCCCCTGTCACTGGCAGAACAACTGGATGGTCAAGGGGAAGTTTGGAAATGAGCTGTGCTTCCCAAGAATCACTGAAAAACAGAATTACACACAAGAGACAATTACTCCAAAACACTATCAGGCAGCATGATGCATGCAAGGGACTTTTAATTTGGTTTCAGCACTGAGCTCAGGCCTTAATCTCTCTCTGGAGCTCGAGGACAGCTGTGGCTATCTGTATTAGCTGAACTCTGAGCTGCTAAGTTTTCTTGGATGCCAGCTGAGATCCTTTGGATGTTGAACCCGGATGTTTGGACTTGGGATGTTGAACCCGTTTTTTCTCTCTCACCTGTTTGGGTTTCTGGCTTTTCATGTTTACACAGGGCACTGCCTTCGCGTCAGAGGAACGCAAGCTTATAAAAGTCAAGATGAAGAGTAAGCAAGATTTTTAAGAGGCCAGAGAGAGGGAGAGAGAGAAGGAGAGAGTGTGAGAGAAAGTGACAGAGGAAGTGAGAGAGAGAAAGAGAGCGAGGGAGCTTAAGTGTGCCCAGCTGTGAGGGGAAGTGCGTCTGGCTGGACTGCCTGCCTGCCTGCCTGCCTGCCTGCGCCCATGGCCTTGATCTCCATCCAGCTGCAGAGCCCCTCCCAGGGGCCGCTTTCTGGGAATAGTGGAGCAGGGAGGGGCGAGGCCCTGCTGCTGGCACCCCTAAAAACGTCCTCTCTTCCTCCAGCCTCTTGAGATGCTAGCGCGCTACCGTCCTACCCGTCCCGCTCTTCTTCTCCTGCCCCCAGACAGAGGCTAGGCTGTTAGCCTCGGATTAGCTGCCTCTCCCTTGGCTTTCGGAGGATAATGGCGAACTGTGTTGGCACTTACAATCTGACATTTCTTGGAAAGTAATTTCTGAAAAAACTTTACCTGTCTTACTTCTCAAAGACGTCCCACAGACCATCCCATCATATTGAAAAGAAGTGGCATTCTCAAAACTGTACTTCTTCCTTATATGTCCCTTATATGTCTCTGTCGTGTTTTGTAAGGTGTACCTGTGTACCTTCCATGCAAAAGAACATGCAGTGGTGCATGGCTGGACATTGCTGTACCATGAAAACCTCACTTTGCATAGCAGCTGGTTGTATTGCAGTCTGTATTTTTCCCTGTCTGTCTTCCAGTTCTTCCTTCAGGGCCAACAACATACCCAGTGTTGTGAGAGTTTACTTCTTAGTTTAGAGAGAGAGAGAGTTTACTTTGATCTTGCCATCTGCTAAGTTTTCGCTCACTGGAGAAATTCCCCCCAAAATTCCCACTTCTCATTCCCAGACTGCCGCTCCCACCCTCTCCCCTAAACGTCTCGCCCATGACTCCTCAGAGTCCTCAGCAGACATGGCTGCTCCTTAGAAATAACATAGAGAGAGAGAGAGAGAGAGAGAGAGTGTTAGTTGAACTGAACTGAGGACTTCTGTTCCTGGAAGCTTCTCCTTCCCACAGGTCAAGCCCACAGAGGCAGAGAGGCTTCTGCTGCTGATCCCCAGTGTTTTTACAGACATACGCACACACACACACACACTCACAAACTCTCTCTCTGACTCACTCACTCACTCACTCACTCCCTTACTCCATCTCTCCCGTGGCCGTCTACAGTTCATCTTCCATACGTTCCACGGACCATTGCTGTTGTTTTCTGGGGGCAGATGCCTTCTGATTGCAGGACTGCTGTGGAAATGGCCCATGACTCACAAATCTATTTATACAGTCTGGAGACCGGGGGAAAACACCAATCCACAGGCTTTATTACACCGCTCTGTTGACACAGGGAGAAGGAGGATGAGGACGATTATTATTGTGCCTCTTAAGTTTTAGCCTGCAGGCAACGGATTGTTGGTGTACATTTGTCATTGTAGCCCTGTGTGTTTCCATGTGGCGAAGGCACAGTCAGAAACATGAAAATGAGAAGGACAAACTGTAATGATATGTTGTCTGGCACGTGAGTATGTGTCGGATCATTGTGAACATCCCCCCTTGGAGCGACACTTATGCCCCGTAGACCAGTGGTTAGGTTTGTTTATGTCTTCCTTTGTGATGATGTATTTCATTTAGTCTCCTATCCCCCAGCTGATTTGCAGACTGTAAATTCATACCCCATCGCTGTTGTTGATTACAGATTGTCAGAAAACGCTTATGTCATCCTTATGTCATCCTTTATGGTCTTTGTTCATCATATCATTAAATCAGGCCCCATAGCGTTTGTAATTACCAAAACAATAATGCTCTAGTCTAATACATTTAATTTTAAAACTGACTTCAGATCAGCCGGCCTGCTCTGGCTTGCTGCGAGACATTGAGCTGTATGGTTCGCACAGAACAGCTGACCTCTGTGTTGCCACCCAGTTCTCAGGGCTGCATTGCGCTGAGAGCCGATTGATCTATGTGAGCAGGCACAGAGGAGGGGTCTTGAAGGTGGTCATCCGAGGCACACACACACACACACACTCTCAGACACACATATACAGTACACATATACACACAGACCCCCGATTGACCACTGAACAATGGAGCGGGCCTGTCGCTGCTTGCTGGCTCGGACACAGGCACAAAAGAAGCTTTCTGCTTCGGCCTGCCAGCATGCTGCCAGTGCTAGTGCCAGGGCCGTGCCACCACACCACGCTGCGCCGCACCGCCTCTCCGTTTCAGTCACAGGCTCAAAGGGTGTCATGGACACAGGAGACCTTACACTGACACACATACACACACACACACACACACACACATAGAGAGAGACAACGGAGTAGGTTTGAATGAGCCAGTGGGCAGCAAATAAGCTCACTGGCTGCTGCATTTTGGCGTGTGTGTGTGTGTGAGCACTCATGCAGGATCAACTAAACACACAATAGCCATGACTAATTGAACATCACTTTGATACACAAATGACTCCTCACTCTGCCTGTAATCCAGGAAGTCTTGCCCAGCTGACTTGACATGCTAAATAAATGTAACCGCTGGTTAGCAACATGCTTTCCGTTATCTGAAGGAGAAAGAGAGAGGGGAATTTCCTACATCTCTGTTCTTTTCTCAGTGTGTGTGCGAGTGTGTGTGTGTGTGTGTGTGAGTGTGTGCACGCCACATAAACCGTAGGCGCATCCACCGGCCTCTGGAGAGAAACCATGCTAAAGGCTAAAAGACGCTAGCTGTGTTTCTAGGAGGACTTTCAAATCGGTCGATGCTCCAGGACGGCAGGATGGAGCAGCGAGGGGCTTTGGCAGCCTCAGCCCAGCGAGAAGAAAGGGGGCATTATTCTGAGGAGGAGGGGTGGAGTGAGTGACAGAGAGAGAGAGATTGAGAGGAGGTGACCCAGGTCTTCTCAGGAGAGGAAGGAAATGAGGCCTTCACCCCCAGGGGCTTTGGCCAACATCAGCTCCCCCTAGCTGAGGTGTGTGTGTGTGTGTGTGCTGGGCTGGCGATACTCACTCAGTTGGCTGTGGGCAAATATGTGTGGTGGTATATATATTCGTGTTTGTGTGTGTCCATATGCTTGTGTGTGTGTGTGTCTGTTGGGAGGCATGGAGGCATGTGTTGGGGGGGGGGGGGGCATGTATTTGTATGTGTGTGTATGTGTGGTAGCATACATTTGTGTTTATGTGTGTGTGTGTATGTGTGGTAGCATACATTTGTGTTTGTGTGTGTGTGTGTGTGTGTGTGTGTGTGTGTGTGAGAGAGAGAGAGCATGTGAACTGAGCTGGCAGTGTGGTTAACTCTGGAGCCCATGATGAAACCACCCTTTTTGCATGTAGCCAAACACACAGATGCTGTGTAGATGTGCAGAAAGCAGCCAGTATTCCTCAGCACACACATGCAGTGGTGTTTGCATGTTGTGCTCTGTGACCGTCGTGGCCACCGATACTCGCCCGAGGCTCGTGACCTTGGCTGGGGAGAGGAAAGGCCGTGGCATCTGTTATCATCTGGTGAAGGATATCTGTTTGTTTTTGAGGGAGGATTACAATGGATTTGTGAGAATGAAAACAATTGATTGCGTTGTGCATTGTTTGGCTTATGGCGAAGTTGTTTTAATGTCCCGTTCACTCATGATTTCCTTGAAATCCCTGTTGTGAAAATGACAATTGTGTGTGGGGGTAGTGAGGAATCATCCCTTCAGGCTTTTGACACTGTTTGTTTTTCTGCATTATGTTTTTATTTTTGTTATGACAGGGAAACAAACTAGCCGAGATGTCACCACCTTGTTTGCCAGAAGCTTTGCCGAAAGTAGCCTAATGACTGCATCGTTCACCTTCCACTATGTTGACAAACCCCTGCCAAAAGCAAAATCCTATTTAATCAACTTGAAGCCTTTTCAGTGTGCGTCTGCATACTGTGAATATCAGGTGCAGCTCATCATCAACTAAGCGAATGATGGATTGAGGTCAGTGAAGAGAATAAGAGGTTCAGAAGCATGCAGGTAAAAGCGGATTACCCTGGCACAGAAAAAAACATAACCCAGACGTTACCCTTGTTTTTGTCTGACACACTACCGTCTGCTGTCGCCTAAAAAAATATGTCAGCTCAATCCAAAGGACTTTCCAAAGCCACTCTATTCATGTTATGTTGTGGAGACACGCTATTTGTTAAAAGTCATTGTCATATAAACTGTTGGGAAGCACAATATTAGGATTAGACAATTCTGTCAAATGCTAACAATAATGTCCCAATGCTAACACTTGGTGTCAGTTAGTCTCATCTGCACTGAAGATGGAGCACGAAGAAGGATTCCTCTGTCAGATTCAAAGCATGCAGGAAGTAGGGCTGAACGATTTGGGAAAATAATCTAATTGCGATTTTTCCCCCAAATATTGCGATTGCGATTTAATATGCGATTTTTTAAAATTTTATCCTAATTTTTTTCCCAACAAATCGTAATGAATGATTTAAATATGACCAACACAATATTAGATACATTTAGTGTGAAATATTATTTCCCACATTTTACATTTTTATTTAACTGCTCATTACAGAATCAAGAACAACAAATTGGTGGCTTTGCCACTGTGCATTTAAGTAATTTAAACAAAGTCATTGTAAGAATAAACACAAGGCATGCACTTTTTAAACACTGTGTGCAAAATGTACCATCTTAAGAAAAACATTTTAATTTTTTTTTTAGACCACGTTTTTAATCGCGAACGTTGGGGTTAGAAAATCGCGTTCTATCATATCGCGATTAAATCGCAAATGCAATTAATCGTTCAGCCCTAGCAGGAAGGCATTAGGATGTTCTGAATTTGTTTAAAGAGATTTCTGCCAGCAAAATATTCAACACAAACATTCCAGTCAGTGCAGACAAACAGCCCAGTCGTTGCATGTAAGCCTAAAGCTGAAACAGGCTTCTGGTTATGTGGGTAGTCCTTTGAGGACAGGCCTGGATATCTAGACACTCAATGACACTCATTTTAGCCTTGAGGACAACACATGCTAGTCATGAAAATATTATTATTAATCTGACCTTAAACAGAAGCAATGTCCCGACATACATTGTCAGGAATTAGAACACAGGGCAGTAGATATTAGAAGCCGAAATTGGAGCTACTGAGGAGTACCATTACTGAAAGAGGCCTTGGAAAATAAATGTTGTGGGAACTTGGTTCCAATATGACGGCGAAACATTCGAAAACATCGGCCTCTTGGGTGTTCATCCCTGGTCATGTAGTTGGCTGTGTGCATTGTGTTTATACTTAGCCACCTCTGTCATTTCTTCTTCAGTCTGTTTTCAGTTTGGTGTCAATGAAGTTGCTAAGTAAGGTTGCTAGCAGGGTTAGCTGAGTCCTAGCAATTTAGCAATGTGTCTCAGTAACTGCCTGAGGTGCTTGACATGAGTGACATGGCCTGCGTTAGGGCTTGTCCTCCTGTGGTGGTCTAGGCCTCAGGCTTCAGACATAACTAGAGGAAAAAAAGTGGGACATGTTTCTTAAAACCAAACTACATTTGCTGACCTAATTTTGTCCTCAATGTTTTGTGTTGTGCCCAGGTTTGAAAAGGGCCGCATCTACAGCTACATCGGTGAGGTGGTGGTGTCGGTGAACCCCTACCGAGCCATGAACATCTACGGCCGCGATGTGATCGAGCAGTACAAGGGCCGAGAGCTGTACGAGCGCCCGCCGCACCTCTTTGCCATCGCAGACGCAGCCTACAAAGCCATGAAGAGGAGGAACAAAGACACCTGCATTGTCATCTCAGGTACCACTCAGACTCCACTCAGAGTCCATTGTCATCTTAGGTACCACTCAGACTCCAAAGGCTTGCTTCTTGTTTTGTTTTGTGCATGTCTAAAAAAGGCCCGTTGTTTGGCCCTAGAACCTTTCCTTTTTTTTACAGATGTTCTAGATACTGAATGTCACCTCTTGACCACGGTTGCCTCAGGTAGCTTGGATGGAATGCTGTGCTCAGTCAACCAGAATCTGAATGTGAAATATCTACTCACACAGATCCATTGTCCACTTATCAGAAAATAATGAATACCCAATCCGTTGTTCACGATTTGTTTTCATGGAGGCTTGTTGCTGAGAGGAGAGTGTCTGCATTCCTCTGTCTGTTCTGTGTGAAATATCTGTGGTCAGGCTGGTATTCTCTGAACTGATGTAAGATCCCCTCTATCTGGGGCTGGGCTGTTATGAGAACGACTCACAAAAAAACATCAACAACAAATGAGCTCTCTGTTTCCCAATCCTTTGTTCAAATGGAAATATTCAATCTGCGGTCGTTTCTTTGCATAGAAGTTTGATGTGTCACTTTGTGAGATGGGGATGTTTTTATTCTGTTCGGGGTAGTTTCAGATTTGTGTGTTTAGGTGGGGTGCATACATCCTAAGGGAAATTAAATGGAGGCTATTTACAGTGGGGTTTGCAGCAGAAGACATTCAATTTTGGAGGGTTCAAAGAAAACACTGATGGCTGCCCAAGCAGTGACCACAACTTCTGACTGCATTGCTTAAATATTTGCTTAGTGAAGCGCCATCTAGTGGCAGAAGCGCTGCAGTGTTGTTATACGCTCTTTTAGCAAATCCATGCTGCCTGTCAAAACAATGTGACAAACCGCAGACTCATATTACCCTGCAGGCTGTTGTGTCACAAACTGTAATGTAACTATATTCCCGATGCTTCAGTCTCGCTATAACACAAATGTTTAAATGTTTATTTAGACTCTGTTTAGTTTACGCCATAACCCTCCCTATTCTTCCAGGCGAATTATAATTGTCCAAATGATGGATGACCTCATTTCGTGTTCCATGATAGAGATGTTTATCATGCTGTGTGTTAATGTGGGTTGTAAAGATAAGAGTCTTGTATGGTGTGTTTGATTGGGGATTTTATGTTCTCGTGTTGCAGGGGAGAGTGGCGCTGGGAAGACAGAGGCCAGCAAATACATCATGCAATACATCGCTGCTATCACCAACCCCGGCCAAAGAGCTGAGGTGGAGAGGTGAGGGCGTGTGTGTGCGTGTGTGTGTGTTTGTGTGTGTGCGTGCGTTCGTGCGTGCGTGCATGCGTGTGGGTGGTTTCCGAATCAATATCACCTGCTCCGTTTACTGCACTGCAATAGAATGACCTACTCAGTGGCCTACATTATGAATATCATATACATCCCCTCTGAACATCACAGTAAAGTAAATGCAGAAAGTGTCAGGAACATGTACAGTACATAGTAGCAGTTCTGTATATTGACTTCCACATTCAGAATACAAGTACTACATAATGTTCTCAGAGAAAGAAGCACTTTTGAGACTGTGCTGAGTAATGAATTGTCAAAACCATCATGAATTCAGAAGCAGTCATGGTCTTATGCTACACAGGGAAACTATAAAAGTATCAGCCCTAACAGAAGGCCCTTATGTTCAAGTGTGGCTTCAAGAGTGAACTTATTGTGCTGGTTTATGGCCGTCCTGGACAGGCTCATAAGCTCTGTGTTTGTGGTTTGCAGATTGCTGGACTGATTAAGACTCTAAGCAACTCTCTTTGTCCTGCTGTATATTTGCTGTCATTGGGAGCCTCTATGTCTGAACAAGGCGATGGCACCTCTACCCCTAATGCTGTCTGTCTATATTTATTTTGTGCACAATGTGGGCCGTACCTGGCAGATGGTAGAAATGGTAGCAAAAGCATAGGAAAGACAGAGAAGTTTCTGCTGGAGCAGAAGCAGCGAAGCCAGGAGATTAGCTCCCCTTCATTTATTTTCAAACATGAATGAATCAAATCCCTTCCTGGACAGACTACCGGCACACTCTCTCTCTCTCTCTTTCTCTCTCTTTCTCTCTCTCTCTCTCTCTTTTTCTCTCTCTCTCTCTCTCTCTTCATCACCGTGGCTTCAAAGCAAAGCTTTTAAACCAGTATTCACTCTCAAGTGACAGAAATACCCTCCTTGCAGTGACAGTGTTGTGCGGATTTGCGGGAGAGCTAAACATCATAAAGCATCCTTCAGAGCGCTCGCCCAATCAAAGACTAGGAAGGACGGCAGTTCCGGTGCCTGCTGGGGGATGGAAGAACAAGTTGAGGAGGTGTTTTTAACTGTGTCTGACACCAGTTAAAGGGAATGTTACATCCCGACACGAGTTAAAGGGAACGTCACATCCAGGGAAGCTCAAAAGGGAATGGTACTAATAAGAGCTGAAATGTAGGCCAGCCTGCGACTGCAGTAAGTTCGGAAGAAGCCTGGATAGGGGTGATAAGGGGAGTGTAGTGCAGGGAAGTGATGGAGAGGCTCCCTACAACTGCAACGTTCGTGCCTCCATCTCTACCACTGCAGTGCACTTTGATGGAGTCTGGGATGAGGATAATCTACTGTAGTGTAAACAGAGCTTAAATCAGATCAGCTGGCCCACGTGAGCAGGAGATGGTCGGTTTGATGTTGGTTTCGCCTCATAGCCAATGTGTGCTTTCAGTACAAAGGGAGTGCTCTGTGTGTGCTGGTTGTGATCAGATTGCTTCTACTCAGTGCCTCGCTGTTGTCACGCAACTAGAGAGAGAAGGAGAGAGAGAGAGACGGAGAAAGAGAGGTGGGGGATAGAGGGATGGAGAGAGAAAGAAAGACAGAGAAAGAGCATTTGGTATAATGGTGCTGATAGCCACTTCAATGACTTTTGCTGCAGTTTTAGGAATTTGGTGAGTTTCTTCTGACAGCATAGGACATCGTCTCAAGCCTGGTCATAACGCACCAGTAAGTGGTGCGCAGTTGCAGGCAGGAAGCACGCACAACTTAGGTCATAGAGCAGAGATTTATGGGTAGGCTCATGTTTGGGCCAGGGTCACAGAAAGAGGAGGATGAGGGCAGAACTGTTTGTGTGAGAGACTGATTTATTCCTCTCTCTCTCACACACACACACACACACACACACACACACACACACACACACACACACACACGCTAACTTGCGTGCATGTGGCTCTAACGTTTAGCTGCTGGAGATGTTTAAGGCCTCCAGAGGTGGTCATGTGATCAGCGATACACACACTACGTCCAGCTGAGGGCCCAGGGCTGGAACAGGGTCTCCAGGGATACAAACGAACTAACTCCTTTTTCAAATGTCTCTTTGTTTTAAATGCTTTAATGTTTTTCATTATTGGTGTCTTACACGCTGCCATCCCACAGTTGTTTTGTTTGTCATTAGAGCTTGTTTGTTCCTTGGCATTGTCCTGCTAGGAAATGCATACTGCCTGACTGATTAATGTCTGGATCGATGCTAAAATCACTGTTTTGTATTCAGTCGGGAGTTCTAAATATACTAAAAATGTCTCGTTTACCTGTCATTCAGGGTGAAAAATATGCTGCTCAAGTCCAACTGTGTCCTCGAGGCTTTCGGCAACGCCAAGACCAACCGCAACGACAACTCCAGCCGCTTCGGCAAGTACATGGACATCAACTTCGACTTCAAAGGAGACCCTATCGGTGGCCACATCAACAACTACCTGCTTGAGAAGGTAGGGGGCTCCGGAGAGCAGTCTGAGAGGTTGCGAGTGGAGCCCATCTGCCTTCACTGACTCCTCCTGCGGACGCCACAGCAGGCTGGTGGGAGAGCCCATGCAGAGTCAGCTGAAGCCCATTAGCTAATGTTTGTGTGTCAGCTCATACGAACTGGGAGCATACCTGACTGAATGTGTGGTCATATTGTGTCGTGTATCATACTGTTCATGTGGTGTTTGTGTTGGATAACAGCATAGGCCCACTCATCACGGCAGTATGTGTTGCTTTTTGAAAGGTTAACATTCAGCTCAGACACCAGTTAACTCAAACATTAATCAATGCCCCACAAATGTTTATTGTTTTATTTCAGTCCAGAGTCATCTTCCAGCAGGAAGGAGAGAGAAGCTTTCACTCCTTCTACCAGGTCAGTTTACTTATTTGCTAGTTGGGTTTGTTTGTTTCAGACATATTTATTTATTCATCTATTTCATTATTTATCTATTGATGTAACGTATGCCGTGTCTGTGCTGGCCAGCTGGTGAAGGGGGCCCCAGAGTCTCTGCTGAGCTCCCTCCACATCCAAAAGGACCCGACTGCCTACAGCTACATTAAAGTGGGAGGCCATGTCAAGGTAGGACGCTGTGCATGTGCTCTTCATGGTACTTTATTGCTTCATGTTTCATCCCTGACCCGGTGCACCAGAGGAGGAAGATCACAGGGGCCCAATAAAACATCCCATTTATATCCAAGATGATTTTTATCACATTATATCTGATCCAAAAAGACATATTATATAACCTGTAATGACTGTAGATAAGAGTGTTATAAGAGATGAGAAACCCCCTTAAACCAAGCATGCGTGCTGCAGATTCACATACCCATGCTAAGGGCCTTTTCCTTTTTAGAGCTGCGTAGTGTTTGGTGCTCAGGTCACCGTGGTGACTTGGCTGTGTACATTATGTGAGCCTCACGGCTTCTCAGGAGCAGGTTGATATGCCTTGCAGTTCTGGGCTTGAGCCTCACAAGCTGGACCTCTCATTCCCTCACACACACACACACACACACACACACACACGCACACACACACTTTTTCCTCTCTTACTTTTCTCTCTGTCACTCTTTGTCATCCTTTCTCTCTCTGTCACTCTCTCTCACACTGACTTTTTTATGTGCCATGCAAATTCAGAAGCAGGAACAAAAACAAATTTATAGCAAGGAACGCCGATGACGTCATGGAGTGCCACCACAGCAGGGGGAACAGGAGTGTCAGCAACACCCTGTGCCATGTTTTTAAACAGGACCTCCGCCTTGTTTAGATTCTCTCACCCTCTTTCCAAAACAGCGCCTGCCGCCGTAAGAACAAGCCTCATTTGGCAGTAAAGTTTCGGCGTCGTGGTGCGGGATTAATTACCAGCATTGCTCTGTCTCTCGCTCACTTTTTTGTGAGTGTGTGTGTGGGTGTGTGTGTGTGTGTGTGTGTGTGTGTGTGTGAAAATGTGGGGGGTGTTGGAGGGGGTGGAGGAGTCTGGCTGCTGAGTAAGCTTTCTCTCTCCTTCGCTGCTCTCTTGATTGCAGACCAATAAAAAAACAGAAAAACAAAGCGCTTAAATCAGGGCCACCAGTCTGGACCGGTCTGGCACTCCAGGGCTGAAAGAGCTGAAACATGGAAAAAAGTCTCTCACACCCGTTAATAAGACTTTAGAAAAGCCAAACAGGATGCCATTCGTGCATTTTGTTCAACATAGAAATCAGTTTAGCGTTTCCCTGTGCTGTCTGGTAGATATTTCCAGAGAGCACAGATGCTGGTAAAAAGTGTTACTTTCTTACACTCCAAGTCTGCATGAAAGCCTGCTTTGTGTGTGTGTCTCTGTGTGTATGTGTGTGTCTGTGTGTGTGTGTGTGTGTGAAAGTGATTTGATATTGCTTTGGGCTAACTCTCCCTCTTTCTCTCTCTCCCCTACAGTCCTCCATCAATGATGGCGCTGACTTCAAAGCAGTGGCCGATGCCATGAAGGTGATCGGTTTTACAGCCGAGGAGGTCCAAACCGTTTACAAAATCCTGGCCGCCATCCTCATACTGGTAAATCAACACTGTGTTGTTCCCACATCCCACATGTCCTCTTCACCCACATGCAGAAGGGGGGGTGGTTCACAGAAACATGATGGGTCATCTCGGCCTAGGTGTCAAGTGCCCACATAGTGGGAATTCCTGATCAAGGATTTGTTAAGGATTTCGGTCATTTGGTCAAATGGTATGACACAGGAGCGCCGGTCCCAGATAAGCTCTCTTGCGCTTCGTGACGCTGGAGCGAGTCGGTGGTGCGAGATGTGATTCGTGACGCTGGAGCGGGTCGGTGGTGCGAGATGTGATTCGTGACGCTGGAGCGAGTCGGTGTTGCGAGATGTGATTCGTGACGCTGGAGCGAGGCGGTGGTGTGAGATGTGATGATCTTGTGTGCCGTCTCCAGGGCAACCTGAAGTTCGGCACAGACGGCGACGTGACGCTGATCGAGACCACCAAGCTGGTGGCCACCCTGGGCAGCCTGCTGTCCACCAAAGAGGAGAACGTGGAGAAGGCGCTGCTGTACCGCACCGTGGCAACCGGCCGAGACATCATCGACAAGCAGCACACGGACCAGGAGGCCAGCTATGGGCGGGACGCGTTAGCTAAGGTAAAGCACTAGCCTCGCCGACAGCATCGCTATCAATAATCATAAGTGTTGTTAATAAAAAACCTCATGCTTCGGTGAGTCAAGCAAGACAGTGTAAACCTCAGCCTCCTAGGAAAAGCATATATAACAGCGCTTATCTAGAGGAATGTTATGACATCATGTGAAAGTTTAGATTTTCAATAAGTCGGTTATTGTGCATTCATTACAACATTAGGTTGGAATTCGTAAGGGAGATTTTTCATTTCGATTTTCTCACTGGTGTTATGGGAAAACGGCAAAACCAAGTTTACACTAAACAACCGCATCTTTGAATACAAGCACTGTGTGGTTCTGATAGATCAGCCCAGAGTCAAACAACAGCGGTAATGTTCAGACTTCATGACTACTCTCTTTCTCTCCTTCTCCCCCCTCCTCTCTTTCTCTTTTTCTCCCCCCTTGTCTCTTTCTCTCTCAGGCCATTTATGAGCGGCTCTTCTGCTGGATAGTGGGGCGGATCAACGACATCATCGAGGTGAGGGACTACGACGCAAGGGTGCATGGGAAGAACACTGTCATCGGCGTGCTGGACATCTATGGCTTTGAGATTTTCCAGAACAACAGGTCAGTCTGGAGGCCTCTGTGCTGTGTCAAGTGACAGGCCACGTTGACCCCTGTGTGACCTTTGCCCCCTTAGTTCACTGTAAAGCACAATCCTCAAAACACGCAATTGATGCAGACAGTCTCAGAAGAAAAGCATATCCCTGGGCTGAATAGCTCTGTCTTTTGATCTTCACTCTTTCTTTCTTTCTGTCTGTCTTTCTTTCTTTCTTTCTATCTTTCTCTCATTCCCCTCAGCTTTGAGCAGTTCTGCATTAACTACTGCAATGAGAAGCTGCAGCAGCTCTTCATTCAGCTGGTGCTGAAACAGGAACAAGAGGAGTACCAACGAGAGGGCATCCCCTGGAAACATGTGAGGACAATCTTGGTTCCACACCTAACATAACCCAACTGATTGTTTTTTGAAGTAAAATGGGATAAATGAATTTGATGTTAATGTGGAATCTTCACACATCTTCATCAAATGTCAGCCTCAGAAATGAAAGTATGCTATTTGTCAAATATTTAGTTGACTTTGGCTGTCTCTCTCTCGCTTTCTCTTTCTTTCTCTCTCTTTCTCTCCCTCTCTCTCTCTCTCTCAGATTGACTACTTTAATAACCAGATCATCGTGGACCTTGTGGAGCAGCAGCACAAGGGTATTTTCGCGGTGCTGGACGAGGCCTGCATGAATGTGGGGAAGGTCACAGACGGGATGTTCCTGCAGGCCCTCAACGGCAAGCTGGCCAAACACGCCCACTACACCAGCCGGAAGGTAACACACTCCCACCCACCACACACGCACGCACGCACGCACGCACGCACGCACGCACGCACGCACGCACGCACGCACGCACGCACGCACGCACGCACGCACGCACGCACGCACGCACGCACGCACGCACGCACGCACGCACGCACGCACACACACACACACACACACACACACACACACACACATACACATGCATGTCCACTACAGCTACCCTAAGGTTATACCACAAAACCCACACAATCACACCTCCAACACCAGCCATAAGGTAGTTATAACACACTCAGAGAACACACACACACGCACACACACACAGTCACACACACACACACACAGTCACACACAAGTCATACATAATACTCAAGGACATACGTCAGCCTGTCAGTCACATTTCTGTACGCTATAAGTAATACTGATGACTCCTACACACTGTGGGTACGTGGAAGCGCTCCTCATAACACAGACAGTGTCCTTGGAGGTTATCGGGGACAGAGGCACGTGAGTTATTTGAAGACTTTTATGAAATACACTCATGTAGCTCAGAGAGAGACAACTTTCACTTGTTCCAGCTGGTGGCCACAAGGGGGCGACAGGAGTCAGGGAAGAAACGCTGCCCCCTATCTGACTCAACACTTTGCTGTAGGTGATGTCACTTGCAACCAATGAGAGTCATTGAGACTGGTGTCTTACTGCCCTGGCATTAGGCACCATAGAGAGTGAGAGTGTCTGTGTGCGTGGAGGGGCATACTGACTAAATGATCAAGAAGTCAGAGAGAGAGAGAGAGAGAGAGAGAGAGAGAGAGAGAGAGAGAGAGAGAGAGAGAGAGAGAGAGAGAGAGAGAGAGAGAGAGAGAGAGAGAGAGACAGAGAGACAGAGACACAGAGAGACAGAGACACAGAGAGACAATGATAAAGCTGGAGGCTGAGAGGTCTTTATCTCTCAGTTCCTTGAATGCCCAGACGCCATCCCAAGGCTGCTGCTGTGGTTGTTCTGGGAATGTTTCTCAGTGCTTTGCTTGAGTCACGGTGCAGTTCAGGGAGAGTGCGTGGCCGTGCAACAGTAT
>NC_045174.1:10374774-10379774 GCF_900700415.2 Clupea harengus | reverse complement strand
CCGTCTGTCACAAGCCCGTCAGCGAATAGCAACGCAGCTCTCGCAGTCGCTGTCCCGGCTCCTGCGCAGACCCCCACTCCTGTTCCCTTCATCACTGGGAAACACTGAGGGAAGGAAACGCTTGATCAGTCCCCCACCGTCTCACACACACACGCACAGACAGACACACACACACACACAAACATACAGTCAGCGTCGGCTTCAAAGGCCAAGAGCTTTTTAAACATCGATGTTTACGCCTTTGTGTTCGGAAGCGCCTTGAAATTCCTTTTTATGTGTTTGTGTGTGTGTGTATTTTTTTCTGCAGGGATGGTTTAATAAGCCTAGTCGTTTATTTATTTATTTATTTGTATTTACTTATTTATTTAATTCTGCGGCATCTTAAAACCATAAAACTGCGGCATCTTAAAAACATGAAACCAATCTCTCTGCTCTCGCTCTCCTAGCACACAGTTCTTCTTCTTCATCATCTTCATCTTCCTCTTTGTGGAGAAAGAGAGACCGTACGCTTGATGTTCTGGTGCTCTCATATGCTGGATGGTGTCATCCAGTCCACCCTTTGGTGACTGACATCTCTGGGGGTGCTGGGAGATATTAAGCCACAAACGAGCAAGGGGAGGTGGAGGAAGGTGTTGCCCTGTCTTCATAACCCCCAGAGACTGGGGAAATTCATGGAGCTGCTTTAGGATGCATTGGTTTCTTTTTCCCCTCTCTCTTTCTCTCTTTCTCTTCATCTTTCAGCCATGTCCAGCTTGACAGCAGTGTGAGCTAGTTGTGACTGACGAAAGCAGACAAGGTTTGAACTGTTTGGGTTTTTTTTTATAGTATAGTTTCAAATTTCCGGTGTCCTCTGGAGCCATGAGACTGAAGTGAAAAATCAACCTCAAAGCACCCTGGAGAGACTGAGAGCTCACTCACAAAGACTCATTTTCCAGTTTGCAAACTGGAACTACAAAGTAGGATTCTCCTGTTAGTCACTGCTCCAAACATGCAGAATTACAGTGCGAGTAAACCCACTGTTCTTGTGTGTGCGTGTGTGTGACACATCCTCATATGTCGTCATACCATCAATATGTTTGCATTTGGTGGTTGTTTACTCCTTATAATTATTTAAAAAGAGAGAGAGAATGTGTGTGTGTGTGTGTGTGTGTGTGTGTTATTTGGCTTGGCTTCATAGGTTAACCTTTTCTGGTTGTGCTGTGTAAAGGGGAATAGGGCAGAGCACCTTTAGTGGGTGTGTTATGAAGAGAACAGAAGGAGACCTTAGACAAGCAGTCTTTTCTGAGGATAAAGAGATGCTTTCTGTTCTCTCTCTCTCTCTCTCCCTCTCTCTCTCTCCCTCTCTCTCTCCCTCTCTCTCTCTCTGTTTGCGTCACTGCTTGCTTTCACCAGCTGTTTCTCAATGTTTTCCATCCTCACGACTCGTGTTTTTCCTTTCTCTTTCTCCTTCCTGTTTTCCTCTGCTACCACTCTCCTTTCTCTCTCATTCACTAACTTTCTGCCTTTCTTCTTTTCTCTCTCTCCCTCCCTCTTTCTCCCACTCTACCTCTTTCATCCTTTCATCCAGATGTGTGTTCGGGGCTCCTTGCCCCACGCACGTATGACTCTTTGCTGACACAAACCTTCAAGGTGAGCTCTACGTCAACAGCAGATCTTTCTCCACTCTCCCCATCTCTCTCTCTCTCTCTCTCTCGCTCTTTATCACTCCCCTCTCTTTCACCCTCTCTCCTCACTGCATATCCCCCATCATCATCTCTCTTGCTTTCACCCCCCCCCCCCGCTCTCCACCCCTCCGTGTGCACGTGTGGGGTGCAGGCGTACACATGTGACCGCTTGAAGAGACACTGACGCTCATCATCCAAGCAGGCCCTCTCTGAGATAATGGACCAGCGGTCACGTGTGCAGCCAGTTATCCCACTGATCTCAGCTCCGGCCGCAGAGAGGCAGCGGGTGGCCAGGAAAAGCGAGAGTAGAGAAGGGCAGGTCGACCGCACATCAAGGCTGGAGGACCACGAGGACCCATGTGGAGTGGAAGACGGGCCCTCTCCACATCCCATCGAGTCGTCTGGCGGGTGTAGTTTAAGTAGTTGGCCCTCGGTGAACCCCATGAACGAGTGGCACACGTGAGGAGGGTGAGGAGAGGATGTTGGGTTGGGTTGAAGTAAAGGCCAGATCACATGTGGGGTGAAAAGTACTGTTGAGGAGTTAGGAGTGGGGCCTTCATTCTAAGCTACATTGTGTCTTATGGGGGCCAACTCATACAGCTCCATAATTACTACATGTATTATGACATGGCGATATTATGTGTATTTGCTAATGATAGATTCGATTAGATTCAACTTTACTGCCGCTGTGCAGTCTACATGTTCAAATTTGTGTTGTGATTTAGTGTTATTGAGTTTTTATTTGTGTCCCTAATGTTCTCCTGGGCCACTACAGACTATTAGGATCACCTAAATATGTTCAGCATTTCATAGACACACAGTGTTTGCCTTTGCTAAAGCTGGAACCTTCTCTACAGCATGCAGGCTATGGTATTTAATGCCTAGAAAGAATGTAGTGAATTTAGCCTCTCCAGGTCCTTAAGCACTGCAGCCTACATGCTGTGCAGGACATTTCATCTGTAGCTGTGCTTCGGCTAAGGTGCTAATTAACGAGGCAGCGACACACATTCAGAGGGCCGTAATTGGATTTGATGCCATAATGGGATTTCTCGTTTGGGTTTGGAGTTTGAAGGTTAAAAATGTGAAAAGCATTAGGCTGACATTAACACCGTTAAGTTGGCATGAAAGTCAGGGTCTGCCTGGGGTCCAGTGGGAGACGAGTGGGTCTGTGTGTTGAGACAGCGAGTGTGAGACTCCACTGAACGCCGCTGGAGAAAGCTGGAGAAAGACTGAAGGGAGTCATTATGCTCCATCAGAACAGCAGTGAGATGGTCCACTGTAAAACACATACACACTAACAAATACCTACACATACACACACATGTATATATAAAGTACACACAGAAACATGCCCACACCTCAGCACACTCATTACACTCTTAACACACATGCAGAACACATACATACATACATATATCACACTAGTATACAGCATTCCCCTCCCCCCTCTCTCTCGCTCTGTCTCTCACTCCCACTCCTCCATAAGCCCACTCATGCCCATCCGGTTCTGTGTGTTACCCTTACGGCCATCTGCAGTGCAGCCTGGAGATGGACACAGGAGCAGGATTGAGCCCAGATTGGGTGGGGATGTGGCTCTGGATGGGCATGCTCCTCCATCCTCATCTGTTGTAGTCATTGTCACTGGCACAAACACACACACATGCATGCATACACACACACACACGTGCGCGCACACACACATGCACGCACACACACACACATGATCGAGGTGCACACACACATACACACACACACACATGGTTGCACACACACACATGATCGACGTGCACACACTCTCGCATCTACAACAATGCACTTCGTCTTTTTTGTGATCTATCTCCTTCTCCATACATGTTTATGTCTACTGCCTCCACTGTCTAATTGCAGCTGGCAGATTCCAGAGCAAACAGACAGGCAGGAAGTGAGTTAAGAAGTTAAGGAGGAGGAAAAAGGAACAGAGGGATGAGTCATCATGACTGAGAAAAGAGTGAAACAGATCAGACAATGAAGTGGATATGGAGAGAGAGAGAGAGAAAGAGAGAGAGAGAGAGAGAGAGAGAGAGAGAGAGAAACAAAAAGGAAAAAAACTAAAATACAGGGAAATCTCAGACAAGAGAAGTTGCCTGTGAGCCTTTCCTGATGCACACACGCACACACAAACTCACACACACTCATGCACAGACACACACACACACTCTGTGAATCTCTTCAGCTCTCTCTAAGGAGATGAATGGGGCAATAGTGGGATGGGAGCAGCTGGTTTCTATGGCTGAGAGGAGGATTACAGCCATCACAGGCACTCATCATCAGTGTGTGCTTCCAGTGGATGCGATAAACAACACACTCACACACACACACAATTACACACACACACATGTGGCCACAGGTGCCGCATAAGCCCCTTATGTGGTGTTGGGGCCATTATGTTGGACCATTGGTTTATGTGTGTGTCTGTATGTGTGTCTGTCTGTCTCTCTCTGTGTGTGTGTGTGTGTGTTTGTCTGTGTGCCTGTATGTCTCTCTCTGTGTGTGTGTGTGTGTGTGTGTGTGTGTGTGTGTGTGTGTGTCTGTGTGTGCTAGACATGTGGCTAATGACAATCCCAACACGTGTTATTGGGGTGGGTAGCTTTTACGCTTGAACCCCTGCTGGTGCCCTGGCAACTGCCAACCCACTTCTCGCCACCCCCATCCCATCATCTTCTGCTTCCTGTGTGACTGTACACAAACATAAACACACACAAACACACAACACACACACACACACAAACACACAAACACACAACACACACACACACACAGCACACACACACATACACACACTCACCCACACTCACTCACTTCCACACACATGCACTCATCCCTCCAGCTCCATTCTCACCCCCAGTGGCCCTCCATCCTGCCCTGCCACCTGTGCCCCTCTCCCTCCGCAGAGCAGCTCTTGGCTGGGACTGGCACCTGGAGGGCAGCCCCCCTCCCCACTTGCCAGGGGAGCGCATCCAAACCTGTCAATCACACGCCAGCTTGGCCAATCAGGGCGTGCCAGGGCCAGATCCCGCTTAACACCCCGGGCATTTCCAGCAGCTGTCACGGAGAGGCTGAGACACAAACAAAGACGGATGATGGATGTCTCTGAACACATTTAACCAGTTACTGCTGTCAGACGCTGGGATCAGAAGTCGCTTCCAATTTGTCTACGTGCACTCACATGGCAGATGCTTTTATTAAGAGAAGCTAACAAGGAAGGCTTGCAGTAAACCAGAATGTTTACTTTTGTGTTCACAGTTTTATGCAAAAGTTTAGGCACCCCTGATAATTATCATTATTTCAGATTCTAAT
>NC_045174.1:10204774-10369774 GCF_900700415.2 Clupea harengus | reverse complement strand
ACCCCATTCAGCTTTCTATTCAACTAAAGGGCAATGGATTCAGACAGAAAAATTGGCTTTGGTCACTTTAGGCTCATTCATTCAGTCTGCACTTGCAGTATGTGTGTATGAATGTGTGTTGGTTTTTGCTATTGCACTACCATGTTTGAGTATTTTATTGCATCTTTCACATGCATTTGTTTTTCTGTGTTTAACACTGACTTTATTGCATTAGACAGGGGGAGAGAGACTGTGTGTGTGTGTGTGTGTGTGTGTGTTTTATGCATGTGTCAGCATCGATTCAGTTTGCGGTGTTCCTGTGTTGGCTTTTTCGCCAGATTGTTTGTGTGCCTGTGTATTGATTTTTGCCTGTGTGCCTGTCACAATATTTTCATTGCTAAAACACACACACACACACACACACACACATAGCCTCGCTGACCTTCCCCTCCTTTCTCCTCTCCTCTCCTCTCCTCTCCTGTTCCAGGAGCCATACTACGTACGCTGCATTAAGCCCAACGACGTGAAGTCGCCCCTACTCTTCGAGGACGAGCGCTGCCGGCATCAGGTGGAGTACCTTGGCCTGCTGGAGAACGTGCGCGTCCGCCGCGCCGGCTTCGCCAACCGGCAGACCTACCCCCGCTTCCTGCAGAGGTGGGCACTCGACCAGGAGCCTTCATCTTTACCCGCCCTATTACCTTTCCTTTGCCTCCATTTGCTCTTAATGGTGCTGTCCATCTACAAACTCACACCGGCTAGGAGAAAAAATTACAAAATTATAAAATGTACATTTTATATTGATGTTCTCCATCGTCTTGATGGGCTTCTTCATACTACACATAAGTGTGAAAGATGATAATCACATACATTCTAGATCCCTTCATTCATAGATATCTATATTTCAGATACCCGTGCTGTATTCAGGAGTGCTGCATTTCTAAGTACTTTCTGAGTTTGTCTATGAGCTGCATTCGGTCACTTTCTCCAGCTTGTCAAAGTGTTCTGGTTCCTTCTGAGGTTACATTCCTCAGACGGTAAAAGTTGTAGAAAAACCCCTTACGACACATTTAACATTTATGTAAGACGGACACCATTTCCCTTGACATTAGATAAGAACTGTTCACAACGCCAACCATGCTGACAACTCCATTGTGTTTAGCTAGCTCAGAATATCAGGTATTTTCCATACAAAGCATCAAAGCATGTCCAGCTCCATTTTATCAAAAGATAGAACTGTCTTTACGTAAGCCTCTGTTATTATACTTGTTGTCCTTTCATACTCCTGTGATGACAACAGCTCCTCTTTCTTGGTTTTGTCAGCCAAAGAACAAAGTTTTATAGCATCAATTATGAAGGAAATGAAAACGAAATGGTACATCACTGGCAGTCCTCCATTCATCACTGCTGATTCACTGAAAATCAGATTTGTGGAGAGAGAGAGAGAGAGAGAGGTCACTGGCACAGTGAGGCATCCATGCAGTCCAGTCTCGCTTATATGACTGCTGATTAGTCAAGGTCTCAATAGAGGAAAAACAAATGAAAGAAAAGCACTAAAGAATGAAAAGGTGAAGCATCGTTTGGAATGACTCATGATGATCACGTGGCAGACATGTAGCAGGTTCATGACGCACCGGAGACGGGGGCGTACGGGGCAGCAAGCCCCCTATAGAAATGGAGATGACGTACTGACACAAACGCTGTGAGGGACATTGAATGTCCAGTATCATAATGAGTGTGTGTCTGTCTGCACTTGGTTCTTTGCGCTTCTTGCTACAAATCTGTCTTGTTTTAAACACGCTTAGATACACATACTGATATTTTGCCCTGGTTCAGCATCTGTCCAGTTCTCCATTGTCTTAATGACGCCGGGTCAGTAAAGCACATTAGAAGTTTTGTAATATCTTCTTCCTCCATGTTCTTTTGCTGCACTCAAGCATCAGACTTGGTGTTACATCATGATTATTTTGACTGCCAAACAAACAGGAAGCAATATTCAGATTACATGATGCAGACCAGCCTTCTAAAGCCTCTTTTAGCTTAAAGCCTCCTCTTTCACCAGCCAATTACAATGCCAGATATTTCAGGAAGGTTTTTTCCCTCCAATATCCTGTCGTACCAGTGTGTTTTTTTGTTTTTGTAGGGGGTTGAATGTTATTGGTTGATTCCAGCTTTATTTTTGATATCTGTGTAATCAGGCAAGCGTTCGTAAGACGGTTATTTCTGGGATGACAAGTAGTCGCTTGACGTCATAAACGTATTTTAGTGTGATTGTGTAATGCACTATTCACCACTACCTCAGAACCGTGTACATAGGGGATAGACAATCTGCTCCACAGAGGGCCATTGTGCCTGCAGAGGTTTGATCCAACTACACGACACATCAGACACAAAAACAATCGTTAGAGCCCTTGTAGGATCATCTGTACTGCTGGTCTGTTTGAATGAAAGGAGGCATGGTACAATGTCCACCTGTGGATTATAATGACTAGCCATGAAGATTGGTGTTTTTTTGCATTTCTTGGCATATGATAACTGTAGCATAGCAATAACACAACACAAGTAATGTCTCAATAATTTCATTCATATCTCTTGAAGGGAATTATTTTTAAGCCATCAGTTTAATTTTGCCATCCCTCCATCGATTTCTCAGGTACAAGATGATCTCAGAGTTCACATGGCCCAATCACGACCTACCATCAGACCGCGAGGCGGTGAAACGTCTGCTGCAGGGCTGCGGCTTCGAGGACGACGTGGCCTACGGCAAGACCAAGGTGTTCATCCGCACCCCACGCACCATCTTCAGCCTGGAGGAGCAGCGTGCAGATATGGTCGGGAGGATCGTGCTCTTCTTGCAGAAGGTGAGTCCCTACGGCAGCCTCCCCATATCCTACATCTACCCCTGTCCAGGTCCTTCATCCACCCCAAACTCACTGAAAAATGCAATACTAAATGAAATGTCATAAGCATCCAGTACAGCAGTTTAACATCCAACACCCCACCCCTACAACCAATATTAAAAAATAACCAAAAATAATATTATATATAATAATTAGGGCTGTCAGCGTTAACGCGGTAATCTATGCGATTAATGCGGCCGCGATTAACGCGATAAAATATTTTAACGCAATTAACGCAACTTTAAAAAAAAAACTTTAATGCCTTTATTTGGATAGGACATGAAGTTATGACAGGAAGCGAGGCGGAGAAGAGTTGGATTGGGAAATGACATCAGGCCAGACTTGAACCTGTGTCCCCTCGGGCAATGTAGCCCGTAAGTAGGGGGCTTGGCCTACCATTTTATGGGAGCGATGAGGGACAGGTGGGGCTTGAATAGCCCCCCTTGTTCAAGGTGGGGAATGACAGAAAAAGTTTGAGAACCACTGCGGTAGTTGAAGATGGAGAGAGCTGAGGGATTGTTGGGCGGAAAGTCTCTGTTTAAGAGCCAAAATGACGGAACAATCGACAAAACTAAAGTTGTATGTAGCATTTGTCAAGGTGAATTTAGCTATCACAGAAGCAGCTCGTCTTGAAGTTATCACCTTAATGCAAAGCACCCGACAGAAAGCAGTCCCAGGTTAGATGATCGCCAACCCACACTCCATGACTTCCCTAGGAAAATAACTAGACCAGTCCGTGAAAAGGTTGCCATTTGGGTTGCCGGTGACTGTCGGCCCATCAACATAGTTGAGGACAGTGGGCTGATTGAGGTGATTCGAATTGCTTCAGGGGAAATTCTTACGATTTACCGTCGAGGGGCACCATTGTGTTAAAAAACACAATTAAACAACAGTGTCTAAAATACACGCTGTATGAAGTGATTACTCGTTAATTTAAAAGATTTAGTCTTAAGAAGAAAAAAAAAACGTTTTAATCGCGATTAATCGCGATTCATTAATTTAAAAAATGTGCGATTAATTAGTTATTTTTTTTTATCGATTGACAGCCCTAATAATAATATATTATATAATATATTGATATTATAAATAATAATATATTATTAATATTAAAAAAAATATATTATATATTATATCGTGTGTTCAGTACCTCACACCACCAGTTTGCACCCATACCAGGCTCCCCAATATTGTATTCATCGACCCAGTCCTGGTTCTAGCCTGTCACTCCAGACAACGTGTCTTCTTCACAGAGAGACCTTTTCAATGTGCTCATTAACTTCAAACATTCTGTGGAAGACGAAGTGTCCTCAACATTAAGCCCTCACCCCGTTCAGCTTCCTCTTCTGTTGAAAGGGCGTTTTGGTTCAGACAGAAAATGGGCCGTGCTCACTGCCTTCAGAATAATTTATTCTCTCAATTCCTGCTCAGTCACATTTTCTTCAGATAAAAGCATAACCGGATAAAACGGTGAGTGGTTTCACAGCAGTTGGCTGCGTGACCGGTTCTTTCGGACTCTCGGGAGCCCATTTTAAACAGATCTTGGTATATCACTAGTAAGGGGAAAAAATACCTCGTTATGACAGCTTTGCTTGTTTACACTGAACCAAACAAAGCCGGCGTAATGTCTCCCAGTGTGTGTTGGTGAAAGCAGGCCGGTGTTCCAGTAGCAGAGGTAGACTTTTAACATAGTTCCAAAGTCCCGAGTTGTTTAGAACGTGCCATAAAGCATAGTCTACCTGTTACTTTCAAAAACAATGAAGGATGAACACAGTATCAGCAAACCTACACATGTATAGCAATGTTCGGACTCAAACAACGTTAGTGTGCGTCAAAACATTAATGCTTATCATGTTGGTTTTGTGTATTCTGAAAACACAGTAGTCTTGCTTCGTTTTGGTTAGCTGCTAGGCTGCGTCAGACCCCTATCCTGCCGTGCCGGCTCTCCCTTTTACACAGACGTCGATTTGGCTCTGTGTCTACCTCTGCTGTCGGCTTAACAGTGCAACAACAATTCCCCCCCATTTCGCTTTCACACGTTTTATACAGAGTGGTGAGGCAGAATAACGGCGTTATGTTCCCGCTTTGACACAGGCTGTTTAAAAGGTGTTAAAGAGAGAGCGAGAGAGAAAGTGTCTTTCACTCATACAAACTGATTTTACACTTTTAGTGAGAACATTTTTTATGTGTCCTTGCTGTGACTTTTATGCACTTTCTAACATCACATGAAGATAGTGTATACAGAATAACCTGCACTTTCAAATGATTAAGTGCCTGATGTGACAAAGGCCTATTTATGAAGGACATACCAACTAATCCATGGCCATTAGTCAAGAACTGCCTTTCTCAAAGTATAAGTTTGTTGATTGTCGGAGCCTTGGCTAAGTACTGCCTCGCTCAAAGTCGAAGGTTAATTGTTACAGAATATATCTGCTGGTGGTGAAGCAAGAGACCATGTGTTGTCACTAATCGTGGATGTTTGGGATTGGGTTACTGAGGCAGTAACTGAGAGGGAGGAAAATAGTAATTACACCCTGAAAATCAATCAACAGGACAAGGTGACATTAGTCAGGTGGGCTGTTGTTGTTTTTTGTTGTGCTAATTAAGAAAGTTCTATCACTCTGCCTCACAGTTTGTGAGTCACATTCTAATTTTCATATGCGCCGAGCTCCGGAATCCTTTCGGGCCTGAAATCACATTTCGTGCCTGAAATCACCGCCCAGTCTTCTCAGCTCAGGTGTGAAGGGAACTTAAAGGGAGAATACCTGTTTTTTTCTCTTTTCCCTCCCCTCTTTTCTCCTTGCCCCAGTTTTTTGGAAACTTTCCTAGTCTTGCAGAATTTGCGATACGTCAGTATCTTCAAAGGATCCTCAAGACACAGTGGCTGAATATTCATTCTTACAGTGACATAAGCATGATGATGTTTTATCACTTTATGGTAATACAGAATGGCACTCACACACACATTCTCCCACTCACACTCTCACACACACACACACACACACACACACACATACACACACACACACACACATACTCACTCGGCCCACATCCTGTTCTCTCATCTTAATTAAGTGATGGAAATTTGTTGTGAAGATTGGATTCATGTCAGCAAATCCCACTGCTGTAGAAGTGTGACTTTATGGTATTACCTCTCTTGCCTCTGTCTCTCTTTCTGACCTACATACACACACACACACATATCTCTCTCTCTCTCTCTCTCTCTCTCTTTCTCACACACACACACATACAATCTCTCTCTCGGTCTCTCTCTCTCTCTCACACACACACACACACTCTCTCTCTCTTTTTCTCTCTCACACACACACTTGGCTTGGAATGGGAGCAGTGTGCTATATCCGCACTGCGGGGCTCTGCGAGGCGGTGACACCTCTGTCTCCTCCCCAAATAAACACCAACCCCGACCAGCCAGACGAGCCGACGAGACCACCACAGGAAGAGCCGTCACACTCACACACACACACACACACACACACACACACACACACACACACACACACCACCCCTCACCAGAACACACAGTTTAAAGCCAGAGACACACACACCACCCCTCATCAGAACACACAGTTTAAAGCCAGAGACACACACACCACCCCTCATCAGAACACACAGTTTAAAGCCAGAGACACACACACCACCCCTCACCAGAACACACAGTTTGTAGCCAGAGACACACACACCACCCCTCACCAGAACACACAGTTTGTAGCCAGATACACACACACACCGAGCTAGAAACACACACCCCAAGCAGGCCAGACTTGTATTTCATATTTCGCACTGGTCTGCACAAAAGTAAGGATCTTTGGTTTTGTTTTTGTGATTTTACTGTAGTGTAATTAAAGGTGTTTTATGTAGAGAGGAGGTGATCAGCAAGAATGTCCCTCTGTGGAGTACCCAGATGTGTCATCGTGAATCATACCCAAATTAACATACTGGTATATTATGCCACGGCAGTCTGTGTAATTGTGTGCTCTCCCAGCTTTCATGATATTTAATTTGATCCCCAAACTCTCATTTGCCATCAGGCACCACACACAGAGAGAGAGAGACACACACATACATACACACACATACACACACACACAGACACACATACACATACACACACAGACAACCAAACACACACACACAAAACACACACATGCACACTCAGACACACAAAACACACACATTGTGTGAAGTGCCAGACACTGTTCTAGGTAAACACTGCAGTCCTGCTGCTGTCATATCCCTGTCCAACTCCACTCACTAGCGTCTGAGGCCTCCTTCTCTCTCCCCTCCTCTCCTTCTCTCTCCTCCTCCTCTCCTTCTCTCTCTCCCCCTCTCACTCACTCCCTCTCTTCCTCTCTGCTCACGGCTGCTGCCATATCAGAAGCCTTGTCTGCTCCGACTGACAGTCTAACAGATCAAGCCTGTGTAAGCTGCCAGGTCCCATTCTCCCGCGCCGAGCAGCGTACTGCACGCACAGACCCCTAGTACATTCAAGATGTCCCGAGACGCTTGTTTCAAAGACGCAAAGTCCTGTTCAAACAGCACCGTGATGCGGAGTTCTACCAAGATGAAACCGTCTGAAATGGGGGATCTTTTCAGATCCTCGTTTCAGACGGTTTCATCTCGGGGGGACATCACGGTGCTGTTTGAACAGCGATAAGTAAACAAGCAGTGCAGAGTTGTTTTTACTTTAGCCTGTTTTTTATCCAAAGAAAACAACCCCCACCTGCCTGTCTCCCTGTTATTCTCCCAGAGCACCGCCGCTCGCCCACGGCAGCAGACATCAAAGCGTTAAAACCGCTCCACCGACTTCCGCCAGGGGGGATGGATTCGGTTGACCTGCGCATTGAGCGGCGGAGACCCCGCTTGTCGCCCGCCGTAATGCAGACGTCGTCTTGACACGGGCTCATCCCCCCTTCAGAGACTCCCCCAGGGCAAACAGGATCTGATGGGGGGGGGGGGGATGTTGAAGCGGCATTGGTGTTGTCACTTTATTAATCTCGCCGCTAACCTCCTGAAAGCCCCCACCCCCCCTCCTCTGTGGCTCCCTGCAGGCAGATACTCTGCATTTAATAGCGGCTCCCAGCCAGGCTGGAGCAACCTTTCCCGACCCCCAGACAGTATAAATACATCAGTCAGGAGTCAAGAGTGGGCTCATTATAAAGCAGCGTGGACGTTTAGACAGGCCGTGCACCGGGGGTGCCATTTACCCTCCACAGCTTCCCTCTGTGGGGATACAGTATGTTTATATTCTCCGCTGTTGTCTTTTTCTAGTCTCCTATCGCTGTCCCTCATCCTCTCTATCGCTCTCTCTCTCTCTCTCTTACTCTCTCTCGCTCTCGCTCTCTCTCTCTCTTACTCTCTCTCTCTCTCTCTCGCTCTCGCTCTCTGTCTCTATGTTTTGCTCCGTCGCAGCCGTGAGATCGTCCTTTGTGCCACACAATCCCCTTATCAGCATGTGACAGACCTGCGTGGCGGGTGCCAACAGTGCCAGTTTTGCCAAAGGTGTTGATGCCAGTCCCCAAAGTGTGCCCCTCTCTCTCTCTCTCTCTTTCCCTCGCTCTCTTTCTCCTTCTCTCTCGCCGCCCCTCAGTCTGGGGAGAAAGAGGAGGAGGTGCAGTCAGTCAATCTCACACTTTCGGATTTCATCTAGTGATTTATCTGGCAATGTAGGGCTCACTCTCACTCCCTGTCTCTCTCTCTCTGTCTCCCCCTTTCCATATCACATGTATTTCAGTCTCTCTCTCTCTCTCTCTCTCTCTCTCTTATCCTCTTTCCACATCCCATCTCTGTGTCCCTCTCATCATCCTCTGTGGTCATAATCATAGCCTTGTCGCTCTGGCCTCACTCAGGATGTGTTTACTCCTGCTGGAGGGTAGAGAGACAGACATGAAGGTGCTGGAGCAGAGAGAGACAGACAGGAAGGTGCTGGAGCAGAGAGAGACAGACAAGAAGGTGCTGGAGGGGGGAGAGACAGACAGGAAGGTGCAGGGAGCAGAGAGACAGACAGACAGGAAGGTGCTGGAGCAGAGAGAGACA
Source organism: Clupea harengus (assembly GCF_900700415.2). Taxonomy (NCBI): domain Eukaryota; kingdom Metazoa; phylum Chordata; class Actinopteri; order Clupeiformes; family Clupeidae; genus Clupea; species Clupea harengus. The sequence goes on along the minus strand of NC_045174.1, from coordinate 10,360,847 downwards.
GACAGGAAGGTGCTGGAGGGGAGAGAGGAATCGCCCCTTTTCAACGATCCATCACACGCTTTTTAATTGCGGCAGCTTCCTTCTCAGCAGCCGTTCTTCCCCCTCTCTTCCACGGCTCCCCATTTCACGCTGTCATTCCAGCTTCCCTCCCTCCCTCCTTCTCCTCCTCTTCTCCGCCTCTTCTCCCCTCTCGTCTCGTCTCTCCTGTCCTCTGCTCAGGGCTCTAAGCCGTTCCGCTTCAGCACCACTCCCACGGGCACACCATAATACTGGGGCTCATCTGCCCTGCTGTCGGGCATTTGCTTGCCTGGTTGTGTGTCTGTGTGTGTGTGCTTCTCTGTGTGTGAGTGTGTGCTTCTCTGTGTGTGTGAGTGAGTGTGTGCTTCCCGGTGTGTGTGAGTGTGTGTGAGTGTGTGTGTATCTTTGTGTGTGTGTGTATGTGCTTGTGTGTGTGTGTAAGTATGTTTGTGCATACTTTGTGTGTGTGTATGTGTGTGTGTTGTGGATCTTACTCCTTTAACATGGGCGAGGTCCCTCTCCCCCCAGACACAAATGAGATATGATGATCAGAACAATGCCCTCTCCGATCTTCATTTGTCCTACAAACAGCCCCAGATGGTTTTTCAAGAATCCACCAGGCCACCAGAGGCTTTCCCAGCATCAAACAGGTATCAGCCCAGCAGGTCTGGTCTTAAAATAGAAACCCTCTCTGCTCCAACCCAGAGACCCATAAACGTCTCCGCGTAGAACTGTTTACATTCTCCGACACAGACCACGAGGTGAAGAGACGCCCCGTTCATTAGGGGACTGTATCTAGTCTGAAGGATTAAAATCAGACAAAGCCGAAGGGCGTTGAATTATTCATATTACGTCCTCCTCTTCTTCAGAATTAATATTTAACAGGGTTCAAGAGGGACCGTGCCCATCACAGTGCCCGTCCCTCAATCTCTACGCTGATGATGAAAAGTCTTTTTCTTCCTTGGGCGTTGCGATTCGGCGTAATACCTTTTATGGCTTTGCATATTTCTTCATCAGCCTGGTGTCATCCACCTGCGCTGCTCACTCTTAATCTATTCATTCTAGCCTGCCTCTACCTGCCTACCGACTGGAACTCTATAATCTTGAGACGTCGCGTTGCATTAATCTGCATAAAATGCATCGAAGCGCACAGCACCGAAACGTAAACATCCGCATCCCACGTCCACTTCCATTACATCAGCTAGTCTGTATTGTATGCATATTCCCATTGTCATATTTCACTGCCCTGTATTTTAGCGCTCACAGCAGTTAATATAGATCCTGACGTGACATAGATCCTATGTCACAGTAGTGCCAACCCCTCGTCCTGTTTCTTCATGTATCCTTTGTTGCCTTGCCAACATAGGTGACTAAGCGGTCAGTTATCCGGTTCTAAATTATCCGTGTTGGGCAATGTCAGCGTGGAATTGGCTCGCCTGTTTGACCTCTAAGACGGAGGGCTGGTGTGACACTTCAGGGTCTGGGTCATGACGCGTGTCCTTCGTGTCAGTCAGGCCTCGGCTGCCCTCCACCACCCAAACCCCCATTACTGCGGAGGAAGAGAGGGTCCACACCCATTACTGGGAGGAAGAGAGGGTCCACATCCATTCTCGGAAAAATTATCCATTTGTACTCGTTTGTGAAAGTAATTCATTTGCTGATAAGACCTGAAGGTGTTTTTCCTGTGTCTGTGTAAATGATGGGGTGGCTTTGTGAATGCAGAGATGAAGTACTTACACAAGAGCACCGCTGGCATTGTTGGCCTCAGGAGGCATTTAGTATTATCCTTGCCGCCGATGTTCTCACCATGGCAACCGAGGTTCTCCTGGCTTCCGGCCAAGATGTTTGTCTTCTTTTTTTTCTGATATGACCTCCTGTGTCTTTCCTCAGCACATTTATTTAGTGGGATTTTTTTGGATTTTTTGGTTTTCTCTTCTTTTTATTACACCAAAATATCTCCATGTGTGTAATGATGGTACTGCCATATCACACTCAAATACAGTAAATAAATACAATTCAAACATACATAGATTATATCAAATGATATATAAAATAAATAAATATATGTTCTTTATCTACATCTACAGTATGTCTGCATGTGTATTCTCCATCAGAGAGGGGGGGGGGGATTTGAAGAAATCAGTAAATCGCATCACACAAAAGGCTAGTCAGTGAAAAGCCGTGGCGGCGTGTGCTGGAATCCAATCACTAAGTAGCAGGTATGTGTTTAATCTGATAGCGGTTTTAATTATGTGTTGCTAGCGGCGGGGGAGGGGATGGGAGTAGCGGTGTGGGGAGTGACAGCTGTGTCAGGGGTCCGGCTGTTACTTCTTCTAATTGCCGCCGGATGGCAGCGCACCAACCGCCCCTGGTGAAGCCCGGCAGCCGGCTAGAGGTCAGGAAGGAGATGAAGCCGAGCAGTGGCCCCGCACCGCATTGATTTATGAAAATATATATCTCTCTCTCCGTTTGTCTCTCTCTTTGTCTCTCATTCGCTCTCACTTGCTCTTGGTTTTGTTCTTCCTATCGCTCTCTCTCTACCTCTCTCTCTGTTTTTTTCTCTCTGTCTTATTTACCGTTTTCTATTTCTCTCTGTTTCATCTCACACACCACCACTTCCTGTCTCTGTCCCCAGCGACTGCCTGTATTTAGGACTGGTTTTGTCGCCACTTAACTGTGCAATATAACACACTCACACACACACACACACACACAGACTCACTGTGTTTGATCCCCCGATGCATCTGTATTGAGTATGTCAGACGCAGCCCTGCCCCTCTTTCCACTTCTCCCATGAGGGTTTGGACATGGAGGAATTGTGTGTTTGAGCACGGGCTCTGTGGCATCTGGGGGGGCTGCCACCACCGGCCGGCCGTCTGCCTGTGATTAATGAACGGCAGCCTCACTCCCTCACTCCTGCCCCTGCGTCTCCCATCCATTCATAATGGCCCACTGCCACCTGATGAGAAATGCTCACACAGGAGAAAGGGTCCCCCCCCCCCCGGCTCGGCCTTTAGGGCTTTGCCTCTGTTTCAGAACATTTAACAAAGCATCACATCAGGCACGCCTTTCATAATTACTCCCATGTCCTCCCTCAAAAATGGGCTGTTTTTATGTTTAAAAAGTGTTTGATCTTTATCTCAGGGCTTCCCTTAATTTTGTACTTTTATCAGTGCTGTAGAATTTATCCGTCCACATTCATTATCCACAGTTAGTTATTTATTTATTTATTTTTTCCTGCGGCAGCCATTGCAACTGTCAAGTGTTTTGTCTGTCTTTTATAAAGAAAAACTCTCCATTGCTGGTTGCTGTTTTTTATCCCAGAAAATGCTGTTGAAATGATCAATCGGGGCGGCAGCAATCTGTCACACTTTGTCTCAGCGAGCGGTTCTCAATTAGCCTTTGATGAGGTCGTAAATTTGGAGCGGGAAGGCGGAGAGAGGGGAGGGGGGAGGCGTCCAACGTCGCAGGAGTCTTTAAAATGCTGATCAGACAGGGTTATAGGATGTCTACTGGTGCTGTTGATAGGTGGGGTGGGGAGGCAGGAATGTTATTGGGCTGCTTTACCCAGCATCCCTTGGGTGCTGTTGCGCCACTCCTACACAAACCAACCGCCTCCCACTGCACCACACCACACCGCAACCCACCCCACACCCCCATTCTCCTCCTCTCGCGTGGAACGCCAGCCGTCTGTCTGTCCTCTTTGTTGAAGCAGTTTGTATGAGGCGCTACCTGCTGCTGGATTCACAACACGTACGCCTGTCACAGCATCTTCGCAGCTTAAGCACCCACACGGAGCAGGCGCCAGCCGTCTCTCTGTGCTAAGACGCCGCCAGCGCTCCTATTGTCACACAGAAACACCTAAAAGGAGTCGCTAATCCGAAAACACTTCTGCAAATGGAAGCTGCTGCTTCTTCGCTAGTTTTACAACACTGACCCCATTCGCCGAAGGTTGTTGTGTTGAGCGCAGTCATGCTAATGTGATGTGCGCCCCATTTTGTTTCCCCCCCCCCCAGCTTCCTGTCGAAGGCCTTAATCATCAGCGTTATCTGTGTTGTCAGTGAACACGTGTATGCAGCGGCACTTACGTCAATGTCGCTTGACACCATAACAGCCGGTGGGACATATTGTGACAGGTGAGGGTGTTAGAATGAGAGGTTACGTGAGGCGTGAGGTTTCAGACGCTCAACGCAAGAGGAAACATCTTAGGCTCAGGCCAGGGAGTGAGGCGCGCGCCTCCAGTTGGAGGTCTGGGAAGAGAGATGATTGGAGCACAATGGCGAGAGGCAGAGCAAGAGGAGGGAAGAGGGCACGGAGACGAAAGCGATCCGCGCTAGCGTAGCGCCGTAGCAGATGTGGCTCGCCGCTTCAGGGGGTCCTCTCTTTGTTTTAAAAAACGCTGAGCGGGAGCACGGTGTGATTTTATAGCTTGTTTCGTTTTTTCCACAGGCACGGCCATAACTCACCTCTTTTGTTTCTCCTGATGATGTCCCAACTGGGCATCGCTAAGCATTCTTCAACTTAACCCCCCCCCCCCCCCCCCCATCCATTAAGACACTCGTAGACATATGTGGATGTAGTGATTAGAGATTTAGGAGGAAGATTGATTGTAATGTATGCATGTCTCCCCCCCCTCCCTTGAAATAAGTCAGGACGTCCCCCCGTCCCGTCCCTCCCGTCAGGCTGGAGTGTGGTGGACAGCTTTGCTGAGTGTGACAAATCTGTGTCCCTCTGGCCCTCCTTCCCCAATGCATAATTTAATCAGAGGTGTTGCGTAATGACCCCTGCAGTGGCAGCGGTGGCACTCTGTGGGGGAGTGCGTCTGCTCGTGTGGGGTCATTACTCAGGACCGGCACAGGTTAGAGGAAACCACCAGGGACCTGCAGACACAGACCTGTGCAGATGCTCATTGGTGTGCTGCTCCTGCTAAGCATAAGCATAATGAACGAGCATGTCCTGGTGCTTTAGCATGCAAATAGGGTCTGCTGCTGACGCACTGCTCATTGTATGTTCTTGTATTAGAATATAATGAGTGACTAGCCATGAATTACCTCTTGATCTGCTTAAGGCCACATTTAGAGTTTTATTGATCCACTGGAGTGAGTGTAGCAGGAATAGTTTTTAAAGTTTCCATAATCCTCTTATTTATTGGTATTGGTCACTACGCGCCATACTGCCGAGGTTACTTACTGTAAACGTGAGCATTAGTTTGGGCCTGTTGCATTGGTGCTGCTCTCCCAGACTAATTTCAGACCGTTTCTGAGCTCTTTTTCCGTGTGATACCATATGACGTGATATCACAGAGAGTGTTGAGTTTAAAATTCAGGTCCTCAGTATGTCTTCCAGTAGGACATGGAGTCACTCTGCACTGTTTGCTGTTCCTCGGCCTATTTGTAGCCTGCTCCTGTTTGAGTCAATGAGAAGTAAAGAGAGCATATGGCCTTGCTTTTACTGGCAACTTAACAGCCGCGATGACTCCCTAGAGGTGCATTATCATCTATTATTTATGTCCAGGATGGGGCAATATCCTACCAAAGGGGGGTGTAGTTGCCAGGGCCTGGGATCATTCCTCCTGTTCAGAGCGAAAGCACTGATCATTCCTTCCTTCTGCTGTGGTGTTTTATTTCCTTGAAGGCGTGGAGAACAGCCATAGATCATCGCTATGGCTAATGACTAACCTATTAAATATCTCTGTCTCCCTCTTTCTCTGTTTTTTTTTCTTCTTCTTCTCTCCTTCGTTGTTATAGGTGTGGCGCGGCACCATTGCCCGGATGCGTTACCGGCGGATGCGGGCGGCCCTCATCATCATTCGGGCCTACCGCCGCTACAAGGTGAGGTCCTACATCCGCGAGGTGAACCGCCGTTTCAAGAACATCCGCAGCATGAAGGATAATGGGAAACACGTCAAGTGGCCCACGCCGCCCAAAGTGCTGCGCAAGTTCGAGGAGATGATGAGGAGCATCTACAACAGGTGTGTCAAAGATCCAATCAGCTACTGGGGCTCAGCTCACTGATGAGGGGTCAGCCAACAGACATTAGAGCTTTTAAAACTGACTGCCTGAAGACTAGGCGATTAAAAATTGAGTTAAGACATTTCAAAGGATTCTTCATTACGAGCATCAACTGCAATAAAACAAATGTGTGTTTAACCTTTAATATGCAAGATAAATATAACTAAACTACAGTGTCTAGTAATAGTAATAATAATACAAGGTTTCTTTTAGGCCTGCCTTAGCATGAAATTGAGTCATCTTGAGACATTTAGCCTTTAAAAGTGAGTTGGCTAAAGTGACTAAGAAACATCCGCAGTTTGACAACTCACAACTGTAAGTAAGATTTTCATAGAGTCACACAGAACCGTGAGACCCATTAGCTAATGTTTCAATGAGCTCCGAGCGCTAAACGTCATCCATGGCTGGTTTGCCCTGAAACCGTAGGTCACTGGGGCTCTGTGAGGTTTCTAATTCAAACAGATGGCCTGGCACAGCCTGCCTACCGCTCCCGCGTGTAGCCCTCCTCAGTACTGAAGAGCACCTCACTGAGGCAGCATTCTCAGCTAGCCTGTCACATTAGCATAAGCTGCTCCGAGGAGACACTGTGAATCGGCCGGATTGCTTCGTGGCATCCCTCCTGGTTTCACTTCTGAGGCTTAGGAACACAATGATTTGCCATGCTGGATGAGAGGCCTGGGATGGCTTTTAGTTTTTCTCAAAGGTGTGTGTTTGTGTGTGTGGATCAGCGATTAGCATTAGCGTCCACCTCATTGTCTGTCTGCTGCTTTTACCTTTCCACCACGCCTCAGGGTGATACACCTGCTATGCTGTCTGTCATGTGCAACTTCACTCTAGATATTGATATTCTGATCAAAGATCTATCTGATCAATTCTTCAAAGTTACGGCTGACCTGCCGAGAGTTTCCCGGCCCTCTGCACGGTGGAGGGGAAAACAGGGTTGAAAGCTAGCGGCTGAGAAGTGAAGCGACTCAGGCTTTTTGGTGTTAGACAGGCTTAAACTTCTGTTGTACCACTCAGCTTTCAAGTATGTCCCTCAAACACACTGACTGCAACACTGTGTGAACAATACAGCAGAATGCTGGCTGTAGGGCATCTCAGACAAGAGCTCGAACAAGACGTGACAGTCGTCCTTGAGTCAAGCACCAACTAGTAAAAAGCACATAGAAGGGGGCTGTCTTGCTCTGTGGAGCTATCTAATCACCTGGAGTAGGCCTAAGAGAAGGTTCTTGTGCTGTGCCCCTCCAGGTGGTGGGCCTGGACGCTGATCAAAGGGCTCTCCCCCGAGGAGATGCTGAAGGTGCGGGCCAAGGTGGCCACGCTGGAGTGCCTGAAGGGCCAGAGAGCCGACCTGGGCCTGCAGAGAGCCTGGGAGGGCAACTACCTGGTGAGTCTGGGGGTGATCAAAAAACAGGTGTTCTGTCTCAAGGGTCCATCTCCAAGCAACCTAGAGTTGGATACAACACAGATGAGGACATTCTCAGTTTTGTTTTGCTTTTTGTTTCTCTCTCTCACACACATGCACACACACACACACACACACACACACACACACACACACACACACACACACACACAAATATATTTATATACATTATACATTCACATGCACAGACCGCTAAATGATTCATTAGTATTAGCCAGCTAATTGAAATATAAGGTTTCAGGTATTACCTGCATTTTTGGCGATTTTGTTCCTTGTTCATTTATGAGGCTGAAATGTCATACACACATATGTCATACACACCACAAATGCAAAATGTCGGTCATGTCTGCAGAGGCGGGATAGTCCTGACACAGCCTCCTCCTTCACCCTGGTGTCCAGCGACCTTCAGCGCAAGGACAAGTTCATGAGGATTCTCTTCTCCTCCAACGTCCGCAAAGTAAGAATCTTTGCATGTTTGCATGTGGTTGCCATAGTCCTCGGTTAGTCAGTAGCCAATTCAGTTAAGCCCCATTATTAGGAATACGCAGTCATACCTGTATGGAGGAAGCTGTGAAGGAGTGTCTAATGACATGTGTGTTTCTCAGATCAACCACTTCAACAAGGCTGAGGATCGAGCTGTGTTCATTACTGACAGACACCTGTACAAGATGGATCCCCTCAAGCAGTACAAACCTATGAAGAGCATCCCTCTTTATAATGTAAGTATCTTACTACGAAGGGAGGAAACAGAAGTAAATATGAAATATAACCTATCCTTATGCCGCGTTGTACCTCACGGCTGGACTTTTTATCATTACATTTCTTTTTTTTTTTGCGATTAATTTAATGAGTATAGCCTGTTCCTCTCCACTAATGACCCTAGAGGCTCTAATAATGCTTTCATGGTAAGTGTTCTATTTCACTGAAGACTAATGCTGAGGGGGTGAAAAAAGCTTTTGAAATCACTTGTATATTTTGTATCTTCCGGTCTTAAAGATTTAATTTAAAAAAAAAAAAATAGGTCAGGTTTTTCAGGTAATTTCTACTGAGAACATCAACAACATTACTGGAAGCACAGTGTTCCACTGAAAGACCATTTCTATTAAGGCCAACAGAACTCCAATAGTGGCATGTGTCGTTAGAGCCCAGTTTACGTAACTCCTCACAGCTTGGCCAGTTATGCCCCGTCATGTTTTCAGCACTGCAGAAGACTGGGACCTCCACAACTGTGTGTGGGATTACGGTTTGGTAGCGGGGGGCTTATACCTGGAAAGGCGACCTTGAGGGAGGTTCCCCTCCCCGAGAGCTGGCTGGGCCATCAGTCACAGAGGAGGGGGACAGCCGCTTTCCATCCCTGTTACACTCTCGCAGGAGCAAGCACCGCCAGGGGTGACAACGGTGGCAGCAAAGCTATTTGTTCTGACTGGCCGGGCTGTCAAAAGGGGAGGGTGTGTGTGTGTGTGTGTGTGTGTGTGTGTGTGTGCGCCCACATGTGTGCAGTATGTATGTGATTATGTATGGGTTTTTACAAGTGTGAAGCATACTGTATGTAGATGGGAGCATAATTGAGTGTAGGAGACAATATATTCCCATCTGCAGTCTTCTTTAGATTGTGTGTGTCTGTTTTTTTTTTTTTTTGCATGTGTGTATGTAGATATTCTGTGTGTGTGTGTGTGTGTATGAGTGTGTGTGTGTGTGCGTGTGTGTGTATGTGTGTGCACGTGGACACTCAATAAGGTACTGTCTGTGTGTCCTCCACCTTTTCTGAATACAGCCTCCCCCACCCCTATGTCCTAGCCCTCTGTCCTCTGCAGTGCAGCTCCCCACTGAAACCCCACTGAGCTGGTTGACGGTACATTCTGTCAATACAGGGAGCCCGGCACACCACAGGGACACAGAGAGTGCTTGGCTCTCAACAAGGAAACAGACCACGAGGACCTCTAAAGCATCAGTATCAGGAGAGGGAGAGGCTGAGAGCAGCCACTGTGAAATGGGCCCAGTGAGTCACGCGCCGCGATCGATGGCTGAAGGTTGGTTGTAGGGGAAAAGCGTTTAGCGCTAGCTGATTAGCGCGGGCCCTGCTAAACCCTCCCCGGCCTACTGGATTCATTTGTCGATGCACCAGGGAGGGGAGGGGGGCGACAAAAGGCAGTGGGTCAGCACGCGAGAGCTGGCCTCAGCGTGTCCACTCTGCCAACACCCAGAGTTGATTTATCTGACGGCTAAGCCCTTTGCCATTATGGGATGATCACAGTGTGGTTAAACGGGGGCAGAGTTTTTAACCATGTCGTGGCTAAATGAAAACAGGCCGGGGCACCCTGCTGCTTAAGCCAGCGCTGTTGTGGTACTAAAATAAGTCGCGTTTAATCCTCGTACCAATCCCCCCTCGTCATCCTTCCTCCCCCACCGCCCCCAAATGTGCAGCCCCTGCCTGTCAGCAGCCTCTCCTCCCAGCTCCCCGTCCATTCTTGGCTCTGCCGTTGTCATGCCAACGTTCCCCCAGGAGACGGGGTTGCCATGGCGATGGCGCGGGGCGGCGCATCAGCTGATGTCTGCCGCTGCCGTCCGGGCATGTGCACAAGCCTCCGCCTGTAGGTTCCCCTCCGGTGATGCTTGTTTTGGTTTTTATTTTTCCTTTTTTTTCTCTCCGCCTCGTTCCACTTCTTTCTTTATCTACCTTCTTTAAATTCCTACATCCCTCTATCAGCCTCCCTCTGACTTTCTCTCCTTTTCTTCTTCTTCTCGACTCGTCTCTCTCTGTATTTTCATGTGTAAGAGCTTTGGAGGAGCTGAAGGTTTTAAACAGTAGAAGGAGCTGATGCTGTGTTCTCAGACGGAAGATTTAAATGCTGTTTCTTATATAATGGTTTAAGGCCCCAGTGAAGCGTGCCTGTGTAACAGAGGGCCGAATGATATGCGAGGGGGATTTTCATGGCTTTGGCTAATTACTGCCATCTTCCTCCTCAAACACCACAGAGCTCTTGTCTCATCCTTTGTTCTCATCTCCTTTTTCAGTATGTCTCTCTCCTTCTCTCTCTCTCTCTCCCTCTATTTCTGTCTCTTTCTGTCTCTCTCCCTGCATCTCGATTTGCTGCTCTCTCTCTCCTTCTCCCCCTCACTCTTTTCTTACTTTTTCCTGTCTCTTTATGTCTCCTGTTCTCTCCTCTGTCCTCCTATACCCCTCCATATTCATCACTCCTCCTCTCCCCCTTTCTTATATCTCTTTCCTTTCATTCCCCCCCAGTCTTTCTCACCTCTCTCTCCCCCCTCTGCCTATCTCTGCTCCACTCTGACCTTCCTCTCTGCCTCTCCAGTCTTCCCCCCAGTTTTCCTCACCTCTCTCTTTCCCTCTGCCTCTTTTCCTGTCTCTATTTATGTTTCTCTACCCCTCTCCTTTTCTCTCTCCCACTTCACCCTCTCTTCCACCTCTCCCCCCCCCCCCCCCCCCCCCCACTGCCCACTCCCCCTCTCTCTCCAGGGAGTTTTGGGTGCACAGAGGGAACCAGAAGAAGTTACATAATTGCCAACTCATTCCTGTCAAGAAAAGAGTGACTAACTCTGGGGGAGCCGGGGCGCCCGATCCCCATCACCATAGCAATGATGACAGGCGGCCCAGGACCAGAGGGATCTGGTCTCCGGCTGCCATGCCGTGCCCACTCGGTAGTCATTTGACGTTCGTACCGCCCCCGCTTTTATTGCACACTATTTCACCCTCCTTGGGGGCGGCCATGTCACTGGCGGCCAAGCTATTTTTCATTTAATTAAAAATAAAATGAGAACTCATTGACTGAAGAGGGGATGAAGACAATATACACCGTGGCGCAACAATATGCAGTAATTAAACATTTTAATGTCAGGGAAATATTGAGCCAACACAGCAAGGTATTGTGGGAAGGCTCTGTTCATGCCCCGCACCAAATGCAATGATCAACAACAAGTCCCATGCAGCTAGCAATTAAATGCTTCCTTTGCCTGAAGGCCCACGCCGTAGAAGCGTTTGCCGGGAAACCGTCTGGTGTCGCAAACAAGGCGCTAAACTAAATTTAGGGTGATAAGATAAATACCATTGACTCCCGCGGCTGCTCCTCTTTCATTTCTTAATCGATTATAAATAGTGATTTTTTTTTTCCTCCCTCGTATCCTTGTGTGCCGTTCGACTGGGGAATCCATGCGCTTGCATCCCCTCAAGGCTCTTTTCCACTGCCTGGGCTGTGTTCAATGAGGCCCATATAGAGAGAGAGAGCGAGAGAGGAGGAAGGAGGGAGATGGAGAGATATAGGGAGCGAGTGAAAGGGAGAGAAACAGTGGGAAGAACGAGATAGGGATCATTAACCTGCCTCTGTGTCAGGTCAGGCACTCTGAGTGTTGTTTACCTGTGTGGCTGTAAAGCTTTGTTTTTTTCACCACTGGAGCCACACTGGCACTTGACAATAGTGTGTGACCAAGGTCACGGATTTCCTATATCATATAACGCTGAATGACCCAAGATGAGCATACGGTGCACTGACAGTGCTGTGATGACTCAGAGTTGCGACACTTATTCATGTCCCCACTGACCCCCGTTTTGCTGTCCACAGGGTTCCTACCCTTTTGAACTCACGCTTCCTTAATCATCCTTAAATTGTTGAAAGGGATGGGAACCTATCTGATAGCTCCACAAATCCTCCTCCATTCCTTCTAAACAAGCCCTGAAAAAAACATTCTTGTAAACGACAGGATGGAAGGACTTGCAGGTCCTCTGGTTCATCGGGGCGAGAGAAAATAAACAGTCATTAGTAGAAAACAGAACAACACCAAACAGGAGCTGATGGAGCACATTGCTCCTACTCAACGCAGTGTGAAAACACCCACTCCTATCTCCTGGGGTTAAGATTATAGGCTCTTGTTCCGTTGCTAGGCATTTATAAGAGTGGTGGTGGTGGTGTGTTTTTTTTTTTTTTCTAAAAAGAGCGGGTCCGCTGGGGTTCAGAAAGTCTAATTAATGACTTTTCAGTGACTTTACAAAGAGAATGGAGGGAATTGTGCAGATTTATTTAGTTAGGTTTACTTGCTCTGGCTTGGCTCAGTGTAGGAGAGATAAAATACCTGTCCTTATGTAATGTTTATATTACATGGATGTTTTAACAGGATGTACTGCGTGTAGTAGCTGATATAGTGCAGGTTTGTGTTTGTTGTGTATTCAACCTCGTTCTCCCAGGGCTCGGATATTGATGTTTTCTGGAAGCTTCTCCTGGTTTAGACTAATGTGTCCTAAATAATGGCTGTGGCCTTTAGATGCGACAGCAAATCCAGCCTCTGGATTTACCTCCTCTCCTCATTCTCGCTCACTCTCTCTCTCTCTCCCTCTCTCTCTCTCTCCCTTTCTCCCTCTCTCCCTCTCTCCCTCCATTCCCAGGTGACAGGGGTGAGTGTGTCCCCGGGGAAGGACCAGCTGGTAGTCTTCCACACCAAGGACGGCCGTGATTTGGTGGTGTGCCTGCAGGGCATGACGCCAGCGGGGGAGAGCCGCATCGGCGAGCTGGTGGGCACCATGTCCAGTCACTTCAAAAGGTAAATACACACACACACACACACACACACACACACACACACACACACACACACACACTGACACTATCGCACACCCACACACGGAGCGCACACATACACAGACTTTTCAAGTGTGTCCATTTCATACCTGTTTGAAACGCAGACAATTTGAATTATATATAAACACACACACACACTCTTCAGACGGTACACAGGCACACATGTGCACACACTTCAAACCACATTCACTTCAAAAGGTGTCCTGGACACTTCCGCTACCAGCTGAGTCACACAGTGAGCTGTGGGTTCTGACTGAGTACAAGAGGGTCAAACCACATCACATTCAAACCACATTCACAGCCACCTAAGTCACTCAGACAGAAAACTATACACAACAAAAAAATACAAAGACACCCCCAACACACATACGCACACACACAGTCACACTCGCACACACACAAAGTCACAAACGCACACACACAGTCACACACAGTCACACTCGCACATACACACATCCGAGAACAAGTGAACACCCACTGCATGAGCTGAGCAGTGGCCTTGTGGGAACGCAGCCTCTGTGTCTAAACTCCTTTCCTCCGGCGCCGCTCCTTCTCTTGGGAGCGAACAAGGACACACCGAGACCTCAACTCCTCCCCATCCCTCCTCTCCTCCTACCTCCCCATCCCTCCACTCTTCCTCCCTCCCCACATCGTTTCTTCCTAGACTCCGTATGATCCAACACACTCAGACTTTTCAGAAACTTTTTTAAAAGGAGAAAAAGCAACTTTTCCTCTTTTTTTCCCTCCCTCTTCAATTTTTCTACGAAAAAAGGTTTTGCACTTTTTTGTATTTTATCCAAACTGTGGTTCTACCCCTCTATCACTCTGATTTCTATGTCGAGTCCTTCTCCAGCCTCCAGGCAGGGGAGCACTAGGCTCTCTGATGTATGGGGCCTGCAGCTGACTGTGCTTCTAGGGCACAGCTACTAGCTAATGTCAGAATCAGTCATCACTTGTGTTCTAATGAGGATGTTATGTGCAGTGGGATTTCTGTCTCCTTCTCGCTCTGCCTCTTTCTGGGTCAGTTTCATTCACTTTTGCACACACACTCACACACACACACACATACACACACACACACACACACACACACACACACACACACACACAGACATTTAATTTACACTCATACTCTTAGCCTGAGCCTCTCCTCCTATGCAAGGAAATGGTGGGAGATTAGAGAGGTTATATCAGGATACGTGAAATCAGGATGTGTGTGTGTACACGCGCGTGTGTTTGCATGTGTTTAGATGTAAGTATGTGTGTGCTTGCAGTGGGATGAGGAGTTCAGCAATCAAACTGAGGACATCACAGCAGTCTTGAACTCTTTAACTCTCTTGGCCATCCCTACAAACAGACATTGCCATTCACTGTGTGTGTGTGTGTGTGTGTGTGTGTGTGTGTGTGTGTGTGTGTGTGTGTGTGTGTGTGTGTGTGTGTGTGTGTGTGTGTGTGTGTGTGTGTGTGTGTAAAACCGTGCTCTTTGCAAGCCCCCTTTACCTAGACAGATCTCCTGCCTAACACACGTGTCTCCCTGTCCTTTCTGCCATCCCAGAAGAAATATGCTGAACGCTGCACATCCATCCCATAAACCCCCTCTCTTCTCCAACACCGTATAAGCCTTAACGCTGCACATCCATCCCATAAACCCCCTCACTTCTCCAACACCGTATAAGGACATCCTTAACACAACTTTACCACGGACCTCCAGAGAACCTCCACATTACAGAATCTCTCATATGTGCTGGCTAAACCAACTTAATCCTTGCACTGATACTAAAGCGCTCAGTCAAGGTTATTGAGGGGGGGGTGGGGGGATCTTGATCGTGAATTGATTCCTCACATCCACTGACAGTCTCCAGTGATGCGTGGAGAAGACCGGGGCCCAGTCAGGAGCAGAGAGTGCGGAACAGAGCTTCTGGAGATGCCCTTGTCCAAACAAGCACTGAGCCTGGCCCCTCATGCTCGCTTTGTAACGGTAGTAAAGTCAGCACCTTTCAGACTAATGACCTGCGATGTATAAGGTTCTCTTTCACTTGCTCTCTCTCTCTCTCTCTCTCTCTCTCTCTCTCTCTCTCTCTCTAGCACTCCATCTATCAAAGTGATGCATGAGGGAAGCAAGGGGCCATGCTTGCCACTGTTGTGTACTGTAGCTAAGTGTGTGTGTGTGTGTGTGTGTGTGTGTGTGTGTGTGTGTGTGTGTGCGCCCATTAGTGTCCTCCTAGTGGATGTATAGTTAACCTTTATCTCTCCTTTACCTGCAGTCAAGGCTACAGCTGCCCTCTCTCCCAGAAACCTGTAAGCCTCGCTGGACGCATGCGTCTGTAGCACAGCGCTGCTGCAGCAACAGCAGACTCATCATAAGCAAGGCTAGCTTACAGGCTACTCAGCTGATCTGAGGTCAGACATAATCAGTTCTGCACTGAGAGAGCTGGGGAACACAGGTTTTAGCCATCGGGTTGTGTTCATGTGGGTGCACTGCTAGAGCTAAATTCATGGATTTTAGTTCCCATAGTTACCTACTGATAAGAAAGGTATTTATAAGGAAATATCACTGTGTACTTCTAAGGTTCTTGAGGAAAAGTGGTCCTCTTCAGATTGGACTGATTCTTACTTAGAGCCCTTTGTACAAGAACCTATTGATGGCATAATTGATTCTTTGTACCTTCAAAGGGGGTTTTCACACAATTGACAGTGACTGTAACCTTGACATTTACATTGGCTCAGTGCCCCAGCATTGCCTATGAAAGTGCCAGTGAAAGCTGAAACAATATATTTTTAGAGTACAGAAACAGAAGGGTACTTATAGTTTATGCATGGCTCTACTTTGAAATGTTTTAGGGGGGTTGACAAAAAAAATTGCTAACGCTGTCACTTTTTCGCAGCTACTGTGAATAGATTAACACACACCCAAAAAAAAATCTCAATGCTAAATCTGTCTGAGAGGCTAACTCAAAGCCATATGTGAATAAGAACACAACAATCTTATCTACATTGATGCAGAACAGTTCTCACTAAACACCCAGATAACCCCTCCAGTTTTGCACAGCAAGCATGAATCGTGCCCGTGTGTTTGCGAGTGTGTGTGTGTGTGTGTGTGAGAATGTGTGTGCATATCTGAGGTGTAAGTGTGTGTGTGTGGTGCAGTGCACAAGTGTGTATATGTGTGCTTCCTTTCATCTCGCCTCTTTGCTCTCTCTCTCTCTTTCCCTCTCTCTCTCTCTCTCAGTCTATTCCTGTTTCCCCTTTTCTCTCTCTCTTCCCCTCCCTATCCCCCATCACATTCTCTTTCTCCCCCCCTCTTTCTGTCTATTCCTGTCCCCCCTTTTCTCTCTATCCCCCCTCCCGTTCTCTCTCTCTCTCTCCCTCTCTCTCTCTCTCTCTCTCTCTCTCTCTCTCTCTCCCCTGGTTCCTCCAGCTCTGGAGATGAAATATTTAAGGCCGCTCTGCTGTTGATTCTGGCAGACTCTATATTTAGCCCCGGCGCTCCCGCATTGACATGCACACCACGCAGCACTCACCCGCTCCCTCACTCACTCCGCTCCTTCCCTCGCTCCCTCGCTGCTGCTGCGGTGGCTGTTGCGCCTCTGTCACTCCCTCACACAGGAGCGGGGCTCACCGCAGCCTCACCTCCAGCCCACACTCTCAGACACACACACACACACACACACACACACACACACACACTAGGGGGGGGAGACTAGCAGATTCAAGAACACATCTGGGCCTTGTCTGGCACACATCCGTCTTTCCTACCAAAACAAAAAAAATACCATTGTGTGGGTTTTTTTTTTTTTTTCTCTCTGACCCAGGAGCAGCTGTTCTGACATTTGCTGAAAAAAATTCTAAGGGAGTAGAGAAAGTTGTTTATTTCCCTGAAGTGTACCTTTCATGTTGTTGTGTTTGTCCCAGTTATACAGAGGGTGACATGTCAGTCAAGCGTGTGTTTCTGGTGCAGTAAGGTCTTGCAGTGCTGTCACATGGCATATTAGAGTAGGCTATAGCACACTGGTAATCACACGTTATGGACCCTTTTGGAGGATTTCTCTGATTTAAACAGTGTGTCATCAACAGAGGAAGGGATGTATGAAAGATAACATTTATTTGATTTTATTTGCTGTAATCTGTGAATAGCCGTATGCATAGCCGTACCTATTTAACATTCTCTGACGCGTGTCTACCCCAAAAGCAGAATCAGTGAAGTCACACAGTCACCCATCTGTAGTTAGTCTTTCACATGTGCTCTCTCTCTCTCTCTCTCTCTCTCTCTCTCTCTCTCTCTCTCTCTCTCTCTCATCAGATCCTTCTCAGTAATTCAGTCTGTGTCAGGCCCCTGCAAAGGCCCCTCTCTAAGTGTTTCCATTTGAACCACTAACTAAAGGGCCACGGATATCCATAGGGGGGACGCTTGATCTAAGTTCAATACTCCCGCAGAGGACTCATACATGATCCACATTATTGATCTGCTGATCACTTGTGGTGGTGATTGCAGCGGGTCAAGGCAAATAACCTCCTCACACACACACACACTCAGGGAGAGTGACGGGGTACCCATCCATGAGAAAGTGAACCCTCATCGGAACACAAAGGCCCATTTGCAGTCACCATTCTGGGCAAGCCCCTGCTAGCGGATGACTCAGAGATGAGGCAAACACTTGGTTCCCTTCCAAAGCCGCCGTTAAATAATAATAAAGAAGAAGAAGAAGAAAAAAAGAACAGGAACTTTCCTGTTCCCCCGTCCTCACAACAGGAACTTCTTCAGTGAAGTGCCAGACGCCTTTTGTACCCCCCTGATCCCCCTTTTCTTTTCTGCTGTTTCTGCTCTCCTGCTTGTGTAAATTGCCCCCATCTCTCTCTCTCTCTCTCTCTCTCTCTCTCTCTCTCTCTCTCTTTCTCTTTTATTCTGTAAAAGTCTCCTCTGGTGGCAGCTCTCCCCCCTTGTGTGTCTCTCCTAATGAAAGGCCTGTGTCTGTGCTGATTGAGGAAGCTGTGCTGTGCTGCGGGGGGAGAGAGAATGGCTGTGAATAGCCATAGCCAGCCATGGTCACCTCCATCCTTCGCTTTTCAGTGTCGGGAGTGATGAAAGGTTTGTTCTTCTCCCCGAAACGAAGCCAGCAGTACCATGGACCCATTCACCCAGAAAGAGAGAGAGAGAGTGAGAGAGAGATAGAGAGAGAGAAAGCCAGAGGGAGAAAGAGAGAGAAAGACAAGTGTGTGTGTGTGGGGGGGGGGGGTCGTGTCCACTGAGTCCCAACATGCGTTTGGGACGCCGGGAGGTGGATGAAGGTCTCACCTCTCCGCTCCCACTGGGGTCATGTGTGAGGAGTTAATTGGCTCGTTAGCCAGCGTTCCGTTTGAGTCAGCTCATGGCCTGTGTTTGATGGGGGCTCTTGTAATGGCACCATAGTTGTTGTGGAGGTGGCGGGGGCATGATGGCTGTAAACAGCACCAAGAGTTTTTGTGGTAATTAGGCCCTCTTTTGATCATCAACTCTCTGCCTCTCCATTTCTCTCTTTTTATTTCTCTCTCTCTCTCTCTCTCTGTTGATCTCTATTTCTGACTCAGCTCCATCACGTGCCAGGCTCTGTATTGATCTCAGCTTGGCCTCTTATCACTTGCCATACCTCTCTCTCTCTCTCTCTCTCTCTCTGAGCCTCCTCTGCCCAGAGTTTAAACTGGGCCAGGCTCCAATCTGTGCCATTGGAAACACTGTTAATGGACCACACTGGAGATACCAGGAAACTGGACTGGCAGGGAGGGGGGCAGGGACCCAATCAGAGAGGGAGAGAACAACACTGTCAGAAATGATGACTGAGTGAGTGAAAGTGGGGTGATGGTTCGAAGAAAGAAATAAAGTATATGTGTGTGTGTGTGTGTGTGTGTGTGTGTGTGTGTGTGTGTGTGTGTGTGTGTGTGTGTGTGTGTGTGTGTGTGTGTGTGTGTGTGTGTGTGTGTGTGTGTGTGTGTGTGTGTGTGTGTGTGTGTGTGTGTGTGTGTAAGAGAGAGAGACATGGGGAGATGGAAGTAAATAGAGTTAAGCAGTTAGTACTGAAAGTACTGTTCTGGGTGGAAGCGTGACAGTGGAAGATGGTTTGTGCCTGAGAGAAGGGAGCGAGTGAGAGAGGGAGCGGGTGAGAGAGGGAGTGGGTGAGAGAGGGAGGTCTGGAAGAGGGAGGTGTGGGGGCAGGAGGCAGGAGGCAGACAGAGACACCATGTGACTGAATGTGTTACCTCAAGAGTAGGTGAGAAGATAAGGTGCTGGAGGAAAATAAATAGAAAGCAAAGTCTAGAAAGAGAGTTGAGGTTTGTGATATTGTGTGTGTGCGTGTGTGTGCGCATGTATGTGTGCATGTGTGTGTTTGTATGTATGTGTAAGCATGTGTGTGTGTGTACATTCACACCTATGTGAGTGAAAACAGAACGCACGAGGGATATGGGAGAGTGACAGAGAGAAGACTGTGTTTGGATGGTGTTGCTTATAGTGTTAATAGGGATTTGTATGTGTATGTGAATTAATGTCTCGGTATGTGCCTCCATCTTTCATACAGCCCTTAACACAGACTCAGCAAACACTGTGCAATGTACTTATTGGGTAGGTGTGCCGTTAGAGCAGGTCTGCGTTTATGTGGCTTAGAAATATTTCCTTTGTTTCTGTGTGCATGTTCTACAAACACACACACACACACACACACACACACACACACACACACACACACACACAAACACACAAACACACATACACACACACACTGTATCAGACCAGAAGCTGAGGTGATGGAGGCTTTGGTGTGTGTGTGTGCACTGACCTGTGAAAGAGAAAGGGGGTGGCAGAGACCTGGTCCCCTCCCCCCTCGCCTCTACTCCCGTCCCTCCATATATCATCGTTTATCATCATTTATTCACACGCAAAACTGTAATGCAGAGAATGAAATATTCATATATTCAGCAGACATATTTCTGAACATATTCTCCAATGTTCCAAATAGGTGCACTATTTAATGCTAGTGGAATTTTGTTTCCCTTTGAAAAATCCATCCACGTCTCAGTTACAAGCCGATAATTTGATGATTGTGATGAAGAGTGGATAGAGAGCGTTTACACTGAGGGGATCGGCGTAAAGGGTGAGTGGGTTTTACTCTAAGCCACTGACAAGGAATCTAGGGTTTAGCTAATCAGTCATTTAATATGGCATTCAAACACAGGTGAGAGGTCTCTGAAGGGAGTCAATTAGGGACTAAGTACACACACACACACACACACACACACAAATGCAGTCAAACACACACTCACACACAAACACATAAACACTCATATGCACCACCCTTTTTATCACGCTATTATTGTGTCAATTGGAAGAAAAAAAACCTGAGTCATTTCGTTTTTTATCCTCATTAATAGAAAACCCTAATTAACTTTAATGAGTTAATCATCTGTAACCAATGGAATAGAACACCATTAATGTGGTTATTTTTAAACATTTGGGCTCATTTATACGCCCTCCTCAGAGCTCAGCCTCGGTCCAGTCTGCAGGTCCAAGTGGGAGACAGATGGAGGGCTGAAACCGGATGAATATCGTAATGTAATCATCTCCGCTGTAGTCTGTGCTTGTTAATGCAATCAGCCGAAGTGTGTGAGCGCCGTCTCGGAGAGATGGGGCGTGCTGGAGAGGGCAGGGACACCCGATGCTGTTTATTGACATGCGCCACTGCCTGCGCCACTGCCTGTGCAAGTCTGCGGAAGCATGATAATGCAGAAAGCCCGGAGATGAGTGCCGGCCGGCCATGCGGCACTCCGATGAACCGATCCGGTAACGTGATAGCGCATCGGTCTCGTCATTTAGGAGAAAGCACGGCCTGCCTGAGACAGCATCTGGCGCATTAGACGCTAGCGGCTAGCGCTGGTGCCGCTCCCCACCGCCAATGCTGCTGCTGCTACTGCCAATGCCCCTGATGTCTTTGTCGTCTACGGCAAGGTCACAGTTTATGCTGAATCGAAATTTCAGACTCATGCTCCCCCACTCCCTCCTCTCATCTCCTCTCACCCCTCCATCTATTTTTCACCTCGCTCCCTCCCTCCCTTCCCTTCCTCTCTCACCTCTCTCCTTCTCCACCTCCTCCCACTCACACATCCGTCTTTCCCTTCCCCACTCCCCACCATCCAGCCCCCTCCCCCTCTCGCCGCCTTCCTTCCTGTATCTCAGCCTCTCCCCCTCCTCCTGCCCACCTCTCAACACGCCTCTTTCCCCAAGAGCTGCAGATGCAGTTCCCATAGCAACCAGTCCAATCCATGTTTGATATTTAGTGCATTAGCAGGCCTTCTGGCAGTGAATGTTGATGACTCGTCCACTGTCACTGAGAGAGAGGGAGAGAGGGATGGAGAAGGATGGAGAAGGAGGGGAAAATGGCTTGTGTTTTGCCTCAAGCTTCTCATCAGTCTCTTAGCATAAGTGTGTGCTTGTTCCTGTGCTGATTTCATGTGATTGAGTGGAGGTGCTCTCACTGCCGTAAATCTAGATGAGGGTTTCCACCACTCTCTCTCTCTCTCTCTCTCTCTCTCTCTCTCTCTCTCTATCTCTCTCTGTGTCAAATTTCAATTTTTTTCAAATTAGAGTTGCTTGCTTTATTAGCATGACTTTTGAGGCAGTGTTGCCAAAGCTACCCCAGAGTAATATAGTGAGAATATTAAAGAAAATTGTAAATATAGCAATGTGTATATAAACAGTAAATTAATCTAAAAATGTAACTCTCTCTCTCTATCTCCCTCTCTATCTCTCACTCTGTGTGTGTTTGTCTCTATCTCTCCCTGTGTTAATGCTAAAACCCTGTACTGATTGCAAAAGCCCTATCCACCCGTGCGTCTAATGCAGCGGTCTTTACCTGGAGCCTCGACCGCATGGCACGGACACCCTCTTCACCGCCCGGGAACAAACGTGTTCATTAATGCAATCTCGGGCCTTACATAACCACCCCAGTCCCCCGTGAACACAAACACACACACGTGAGCTAACGTGCAAACATGCACTCATGCACACCTACCCGCCAACGCCTCACACAAACACGCACGCGTAAACACACACGCACGCAAACAGGTGAAAGCACTGACATATGCTAACACACACACACACATACACACAGGTGCATATGCAGTTCATGATGTGTTGTTGAAAAGCATTGTGTGTGTCATGAGTTGGGTATGTCTGCACCGATGGCCAGATTGAGAGCGATGGATAGAGAGAGGAGAGAGAGAAAGTGAGATGTGAGGGGTGCGTAGCTTGGCTCTTCCTGGGTGTGTGTGGGTGTGTGTGTGTGTGTGTGTGTGTGAACGCACTCGTGCGCAAAGTGGATCTGACCTACTTTTCAGCACTAGCCCTGCATTGCTGTTTCTCTGCGTCTTTCTCTCTCTCACCCCCTCTCTCTCTCTCTTTCTGACTTACTCTTTCTCTCTCTCTCACACACACACTCTCTCTCTCTCACCCCCCCTCTCTCTCTCTCTGACTGAATCTTTCTCTCTCTCTCACACACACACACACACTCTCTCACCCCCCCCCCCCCGCTCTCTCTCACTGGCTCTCCTGCTTTCATTGTTTGCCAGTGCATCCACTGTGCAGAACGAGGAGGTCACACAGGCATTGCTCTTATACAGCACTCCAATCAGCTCTCTCTCTTTCTCTCTCTCATTCTCTCTCTCATTTGTTCCTCTCATTCTCTTGTTGCATCTCGCATCCCCAATTCTCACCTTCTCCCACGTCCTTATCTCTCTCCTATATACTGTATATATATGATACTCACCACAATAATCCTGCCTCCTCCCCTATATCAGTGCCAGCATGCAGGCTCCATGTTCCTAAACCCATTCATCACTCTGCAGTTTCACAGCGGTTCTTATCACAGGTACACACAGCTCTGTAGACTGCACTGCGCACACACACACACACACACACACACACAGCAGGCGCTCACCCTCAGACACATACTTAAACACACACACCTTATCTTCTTAAGTCTGTCTTGTTCTGTCTCATCCCCACCCCACCCCCCATCCTCTTCCTCTTCCTCTTCCTCTCCCTCTCTCTCTCTGTCTCATATTACAAATGCACACACCCACACAAATGCACACATACATTCACACAGCACTGTGTATGTTCTCCACACGAGCACATGCGCACACAAACAGATAACCCCACATTCTTTGAGGCGTGTTGATTCACCGACTCACGTCCCTGTTGGCCCCGTGCAACCCTGGCATTGCCTACACCCACACATCCACTCCAGCAGCAGTCATACCTTATTGATGTCATGTGCGTAAGGCACAACACAAGCCCCCGCCTCCCAGTCGGATGTCACTTCCTGTTTGTCAGCTCAATAAGTATACTGCCCATGTACTGGTTCTGCTACTCCCCACCCCTCCCCCCAAGGAAACTAACTATCTCTCTCTCACACTCACACACACACACACACACACACACACACACACACACACACACACACACACACTCACACAGCATACAGTACATACACTTTTGCAGTAACCTAGCCATCAGTAAGGTTTATTATCCTCAAATCCAGAAAGCTGTATTACACAAATTGATCAATACATATACATGCAGAATCACACACACACACATACATTAAGGCTTCATGATTAACAGGGAGTTTTTTCTTGCCCCTGTCACCATTGTGCTTGCTCTAAGGGGGTTCAGGCACTGGGCTCTGTAAAGCGCCTTGAGACAATTTTATTGTTTTGGTGCTATATAAATAAAATTGAATTGAATTATACACTTTCATTACCATTTCAGCTTATATATATACACCAACATTTATGTATATATATCTACTGCACACATTTTAACACACATATAGTACTACACACACATATTGACTACCCTTTAAACCTACGGATGCTTACGCACACGCCATGATCCCCTGCGAATACTCCATCGTCGTCATCACTTCTCCCTTTACTGCTCTCATTTAATTTGAACCTCTCCATCCACCTCTTTCCTTCCCACTCCCTCACTCCTGGCCAGCCTATTTGCTCCACTTATTGTCTCACATTCATCAGCTGTCAGTCAATACCAAACCTGTTCGTCGTCAACCAACTGTGATCATCGGACCGCTGGGCTTTGATGAGTCAGGCCTGAATGGGAGGCCCATTGATGTATTGATTGTATTGAGGGATTAGCTAACAAATGAAGTAATAATGTAGTCACTCTAGCACTCCGCTCGCCTCCCCTCCTCATGGCTCTGTGAGTTTGTATTAGAAGTATTGACTGCTTTTAACTAAGATGTGTCAGGGCCATCTTTGTTGGATGGGCGAGAAGTTCACCTGGAAGGAGAGACAGAGAGAGATTGAGACAGAGAGAGAGAGATAGAGAGAGCACTGTCCATCCACAGAATCTTCATTTTTCCTTTTCTCTCTGGCTCATTTGCTCCGGGCAAATAGTTACTTACCCCCCTTGCTTCAGCAGATTAGCCCTTAATAGATACACTCTCTGAGCAGTCTACTGTCTGAAGGCTACAGTCTATTGGTCACTCTCATTGACATCCTCTCCTCCCCAGAGGTGGTTGGCACTTTAGTTCTCTCCGGGGAGATGGAGCAGCCCTCCCTCACCCCCTCTGAAAGGATCACAGGAGGAGTGTGTTCCTTTCTTCATTTTGTTAAGAGGAGCATCTGTTACATTGTTTGGGAGCTAAAGGGCAGATTGTCTGTGGTGCGACGCTTAATTGCGTCCCCACCTCCCCAACCCCACCTTCCTTGGTTTTCTTTTTCCTTTTTTGTTTTGCGTGCGTCTGAGGAACTTCCTCTAATGCGGAACTTTCCGGTCTGTGCGCTCATCCGTCCAGCCTTACCTGGCTGCAGGCTCAGTGTGTGTTGGGTCTGGTCGATGTGCATGATTGATCCATGGGTTTGTCCGCGGCGCTCTCTGACTCATTCCTCTCCCCAGAGGAACTGTGATGCAGGCACTGATGAGGGCATTGTACTGTATATAAAAAAACACTTCCTGTCTTCACATTCACAGCTCTCTCTCTCTCTCTCTCTCTCTCTCTTTCTTTCTCTCTCTCTCTCTCTCTCTCTCTCTCTCTCTATGTAACAATCTAAGCCTGCTGTTCTACTGTCTGTCTTTCTGTGTCACACTCTTTTTATGCTTCCTCTTCAACTACTGATACTTCTTTCTCTCTCTGCCCTTTATGTCTACCTCTTTCTCTTTTTGTTCCTGTCTCTCTCTTTTTCAAAAACGGCAATTTTTTTATTACAATACATATAGACATAATCCAATACATACTGTCTCCTTCAAGCCACATAGTATGTTTCTCTCTCTCTTTGATGAGTATGTTTCTTTCATGTCTCTCTGACTGTGACAGTTGTTCCTCAGTTCAAAAGGCCCCCCTGCTACTTCCTGTCTGCATCCCCTACCTGACGGATCCATAAATCTCTCTCTCCCTCTCCCTCTGCCTTGCTCTCCATCTGTCTCCCTCTCTCCCTCTCTCTCCTGCCAACCGTGGAAAGCATGCGACTTCTCTCCTCTGGAGTGAGAGCTGGCCTGCCCGCTTTGATCTCCACACCGCCTGGCCCCTTCTCGACGTGGCGCCTCTACGAGGCTTCCTATTTAACATTGATTCTTTCTCCTGTCTATTTCCGGCTCTTTCACCCTCTCTCACTTTCCTTCTCTCTCTCTCTCTCTTTCTTTCTTTCTTTCCATTTCTCTCACTCTCCTCCCCCCCTCTCTCCGTTGCCTGCAAACGGGGCACGTGGCTTTGATCAATGCTGCCTCTCTGCTGCAAAGCCTCCCCGCATTTTATGAGATGACCTGCGTTGTAATCTCCTCGTTTGCGAGTATTGCACGCTCATTTTTCAAAAGAGAGAGCGAGAGAGAGAAAGAGAGAGAGAGAGAGTGTGCAAGAGAGAGAGAGAAGGAGTGCAGAAGAGTGCAGAGGGGATATGAAGAGATGAAAAAAAGCTGCAGAGGATTTGCCGCTCTTCCACGGCTTAATAAATATTGAAAGCGGCGGGCTCACCTCTACTCCGATTCGATAAATAATAGCTCAGGTTTAGCTCAGGCTTGGCAGGCCGGGAGGCTCCCAGTCACTTTGTCAGGGCAGATATGAGGCAGCTGCCCCTGCCATCCTCGTCCTCACCCCACCCCGAGCGCCACCATCTCCTCTCGCTTCTATCGGGACGGTAAACACTCGTTTACATAAGCGAGACCTGTCGCAAAGAAAAAACCTCAAATGCTCTCTGGGATTTGGGACAACTGCTCTTTCGCCTGCCACTGTAAAAAGCCGGTGCCAGGCTGCCTGGCGTGGGCTAGTTCTGCTTGATGCAGTGCCATCCCATTGTCCTTCCCTGACACTGAGATCATTTCATAACATCAGAAGGTGTGGCTGTGGCATCTCTGTTGTTAAGGGATCCGTGAGACTTTGTAGGGCTGTGCTAATGATGTTGCTTCAGGACGCAGGACGCAGACGGATTATGTGTCTTTGTGTTATTGTGCATGTGTGTGGTGCATCTGTATGTGCCTTTCTGTGTCTGCTCTGCATCCTCTCTCTCTCTCTCTCTCTCTCCTTCTCTCTCCTTCTCTCTCCCTCTTTCTCTCAGACTGCAGCAGAGACAAGGCAAACACACTACTAATCCCTCTGTGCTACATAGCTAGGGTTATTATTAGCAACCTCAGAGAGAGAGGTTCTTCCAGTCCCGCTTTAGCAGCAGGAAGTGTGTGTGTGTGAATGGGTTTGCACACACTGAGAGACATTTGCATGCACACAGATGTTTGCTTGTGTTAGCATGTGCTTGTGTTAGCATGTGCTTGTGTGCAGTGGAATGCGTTGTCTGAGGGCAAGCATGTCTTCATGTGGGTGTGTGGAGGATAAGGGGGAAAGAGAAACGAGAGGCATGGAGGGAGGAGGGGGAGAGTGAGAGAACGTGTTATTTAGAGCATTACAGAGGGTGCAGGAGTGTGACAAAGTTTGTCAGTGGTGTGTGTGTGTGTGTGTGTGTGTGTGTGTGTGTGTATGTGTGAAAGAAGGAGTGAGACAGTGAGGAGAGGGTGGTATGAACCAGTATAGAACTTGTGAAACAGAGAAACAGGATTCTAAGAAGACTTGTAGAGAGAGGCATGAAAGAAGGGATATAAAAAGAGGGGAACATCTGGCAGGTCTGGTGAAGATGTATGTGTGTGAACACACACCTGTGTCAATTCTGTACGTGTGTGTCTGCACGTCTGCTTATGTGTGTGTGTGTGTGTGTGCGTTCACACCTAGCCTCTCCTTTGTGTCATATGAGCACACACACCCATGAGCCTGTGAGCTCAGGTTCATGTTTGCCCTCCTTGCCAGCCACCTGCATCCACTCCATCATGTGTGAGCGCAGAAGAGAGCTAAGTTGATCAAAGAGGACACGTTAGCACTGGTAAGCTTGGCTTCTGAGCTACAAACAGGGGTGTTACCCAGGTGAGGCCACCTAGCCAATAGGACTGCGCGTAAAACAGCCTTTTAAGATCAATAGGATCTTATCCACTCTTCTTCTTCTGAGTTCTTCACAGGCTTTTTTGGAGTTTCAGAGAAATCCTGGATTTAATTTTTTGGAGAGCTGTAGATTCAGCCGGGACAAAGAAATCCTAATCCCACTGAACTATTTTTGGCCATTGGGAGCAATCTCCCTCTCCCTCCCCTTCTCTTTCTCTTTCTCTTTCTCCATCCTCATCTCTCACCATTTCTCCCTCTCTCCCCCTTTCCTCACTCTCCATGTCTCAGTGGTGTAGAGTACCTCTTCTCCAAATGGCTCTCCTCCAAAACCTTCTCTTCTCTTCTCTTCTCTCCTCTCTCTTCACTTCTTCCTTGCCCCTTATCTTCACCCCAACCCCCCCAAACCCCCCCTGCATCTCGCTCCTCCCTCTGAGGGGTTCTGTGGGCTGTGGGTCAGATAGGACTGTTTGAGTCTGAGCGTGAAGGGCGAGGGTGCTGGAGGGAGGGAGGGGGGGGGTTGGAAAGAATTGATTTTCCGGTGGGAACGCGCAGCCGCTGTCTGGGGCCGGGGAGGGTGCGGAGGAGAACCGGTCTGACCCGGAGGGGTGGACTCAGAAGCGAGGGCAGCCTCGCCTCACCTCGCCACTCCCCTTCTCAAATGAAGTTCCAGCCCCATGAAAGCGAAAGAGAAATCATCCCGAGCATTTTTCTGAGTAGTCTTAAAATTCGAGCCCATATAGGAACACTCCCTTCCCCTTTCAAGCTCAATCTGAAGCATTTCTCCCTCCCTCCATCAGTGACTGAGAACTCATGGATAACAAAATGCCACATTTCATTCTTCAAACACCCCAAAAATATAATTTAATAGTCAATTAAAGGTAAAGAAGTATACAGTCTTTCCTTACGGCTGTGGAAGCAGCCATCATAATAAAACACAGTCAGGCGTCTCCCATGAAAGGGCTCCAGCCCTGGCAGACCAGGGCCATATGGGCGTCGCGGCAGGCCTGCTGAGCTCAGACAGGCGTGATGGAACACCGGTTACAGTCACACAGGAGCCCGCCTGTTTCTGGGAGGGGACGCGGCGGCGGCCACCGAGCACCAAGCACCACGACCGTGAGCGGCGCCCAGCGACATCTGTGCCCCGTCCCTGGATACAGAGGAGCACGGAGCACCACAGGCTTTTGTGTAGAGGAGATTTAGAGTCTCCTCCTCCTCCAGAGCTTTGGGGTCTTTATGTGTTATAGTTGTTTAAT
Source organism: Clupea harengus (assembly GCF_900700415.2). Lineage (NCBI taxonomy): Eukaryota > Metazoa > Chordata > Actinopteri > Clupeiformes > Clupeidae > Clupea > Clupea harengus. The sequence continues at coordinate 10,332,089 of NC_045174.1, read as the reverse complement.
TGGCGCTTGCTGTGAAGCGTCTGTCAGAGGCGTGGGGCTTGTGGTGAGAGTGCAGAGGCTCAGGGGTTGTGCTTGTTTTGATTTAGTTTTTTCGCGCTGCTGTCAAATCAACAAAAACAAATGCCCAAGCTTTGCCCTAGTGTGCGCTCTTATTCTCCTCTGCAGACGCCTCCTCCAGACGAGCGTGATGTTGATGCTAGTGCAGAAGTAATAGGAGATTGTGGAAGTGGGGCTGGAGAGATGGTGGAATAACAATGGCTCAGGCCATAGAATCCCTCAGAGAAGGGGGAGAGAGCACTTGGGCAGTCAGTCAAAGTCAAAACACGGTGCTGAGTGAAAGTGTGCTGGATCTGCCTCTGGTGCTGGTTCTGTGGGATAGGGGTCAATGAGCTTTTTAAATATAGAGATACTGAACGAGAGAGAGAGAGAGAGAGAGAGAGAGAGAGAGATGGAGGCCAAGACTTGAGAGCTGGAAAGACAGACAGCAGGAGACAGACTCACCCCCAAAAGGCTGGCAAAGATAGCCATGGCAGATGGAAGAGTTCACGTTGTCACCATGGCAACCCTCGGAACAGCCACCCTTTCTCCACTGTAACGTATGAAGATGCAAAAGCCTGCTGTGGGTTTTGGAATATTTTTCTCCCGTTCCTAAGCCATAGACACAGTTTACATAACATCCTATGAGAGGGTCACTGGAGTGAATCATCCTCTTGTTTAGGCAGATTGAGTAATCATGCCTTTTTTCTTTTTTTTGAAAATTAAACACATAACATCCAAAATCTGAACAGTCATCTCTGTTATTCAGTTGGCAGGCTCCCGGACAGTATGCCATACCATCACCATGGAGATGATCTTCCTCCAAATGTTGCAGTTTTCAGAGCCTATGATAATTGTCAGGCATATGCGAGTTACAGGGCCTTTCAGCCTGTGTTTGGGGACATGTTTGCAAACACAGTTTCAATGGAGGAGATGTGAGAGGCGTTGTTTTGAAATAGTGCGGCTGACACATCTCATTTCAATTAACTAATTAATTAACGATCATTATTAACAATTATGCACACCCTCTCTTGCACACAAACTCACTACCAGGCGTAGTGCTTATTTGAAAGTGTGGTTTCCCAGCTAGCACACTGGTGCATTGATCCACTTAGAGGGGGAACGCAGTAGCAGGCCCATTCATCCAGAAAGCTCTAAGCCGATGTGACAGGCGCTCGGTTAAGAGTCAACCCCAGCTAGGGCCTGCATAGGGATCCTTTCTCTGGAAAACACCTTTCTCCTTGCTCTCCATCCTCCATCCAATATCACACCCAAAAATGCAGTCACTGCCAGATTGAGTGATTTGATAACGAAAACAAATTAATGTTGTTTACCTCCTTTTCCCTCTCTTTTTCCCCTCTCTTTATTTCTCTCTCTCTCTCTCTCTCTCTCTCTCTCTCTCTCTCTCTCTCTCTCTCCCTCTCTTTCTCTTTCTTTCCACCCCTCTCCTCTCCAGTGAGAAGCGGAAGCTGCAGGTGAACATTGCCAGCCCCATCCAGTGCAGCATGAATGGAAGGAAGTGCACCATCGTAGTGGAGCCCAAGATCAACCAGCCCCAGCCCGAATTCACCAAGAACCGCTCCGGCTACATCCTCGCCGTGCCAGTCAACTAAACAGGGTTCCGGGGGGGAGGGGTTATCCAGGAAATCCCATCTGAACAGGACCATTGGAAGCCATTGCCATCCCCCCCCCCCCCCCCCCCTTTACTAAAACTTATCATTTCAGAGATAAAAGCCATATAAAAATTCTACAATGAAACAGGCGTAATTGAAACTCGCTTAGCTCCATTGGTAATCCTGGAGGAGGTGTTATTGAGACCTTGTTTCATGTGTATATGAATGGGAAATGTCAACATAATAGTGTCCTATGCTTTTCATTGCTTGTAATTCCTCATAGTCGCTATTCACCAAAGTCATTCACCAAAGAGACTCGCATAGAAATGGTAAAGATGATGTGGGAAGATAGTTGAACTGATTTCCTTTTTAAGAGCCAAATAAAGGGGAAAAAACGTAAAGTTTGTGCACACCAAACAATGTAATATTTAGATTGAGATATTAGATGAGTATGTCTGATCTGCTAAGGAGCATTTCCTATTTGTTTTTGATGAAAGAGATTATATCAGGCCGCAGCTAAGACTTTGATTATTTTTGACCTTTTGGAGATTGTATTGATTTGGGTCAATGACATTGGTAAATTAGTTTTGAGCGATGTGTTCCTAAGAAATCCCTTTTCCTTTTGTAGTAGAGACCAAATTGTGTGTGTGTGTGTGTGTGTGTGTGTGTGTGTGTGTGTGTGTGTGTGTGTGTGTGTGTGTGTGTGTGTGTGTGTGTGTGTGTGTGTGTGTGTGTATTTGGGCGTGTGTCCTAACTGATGAGAGCACTTTCCCCGTCAGGTGTAGAGAAGGATGTGTTGAGCATGTCCTCATTATCTTCCACAGCTCTGAGAAGAGCGTTTAAACTCTATCCTTACTTAATCACCTCTGAATTTGTATGCTCTCTACATTTACTATAACACTACATACAAGCACGAGCTAATGCAAATACACAAGCCTACATTGACGCTATCCCAGAAGCAGCATACTTTAGTATCAGTTCGGCACGAGAGACACTAAATAAAGGCAATGACTGTAATATTAAAACTTCTATACTATGTATTATGTATACATGTATATGTATACTAAATGTAAGATAAATGGCACTAAGACTAGATGCTAGCAGTAAGCGCCACCCAGGCAGGAAGTATGCAGCGGTTTAGTCCTGCTTGTGATCCCCCATCAGGCCCTGTGAAAGCAGGGCAAGGCTGGTCTGAAGGTGGCCCTTACCCCTGACAGAGGAGCCACTTGAGTCACACACGCCCTCTCCTCTGACTCCATGGCCACAAAGCGAGCGTGGTCATCAGCCATGATCCGGCTAGACCTCTCGCTAGCTCCCTTTGATAGTCTCTGTGTGTGTGTGTGTGTGTGTGTGTGTGTGTGTGTGTGTGTGTGTGAAACCAGTCATCCATTTGAAAGATGCTGTGGGAGAGACAGGTAGTAGAGCTTCTATGGTCCCCTCATAAAGGCTTACGCACCAGAACCTTCCTTCTCAGCATCCGCTAGATGCCAACAGACAGAGCCTCAGCCAGGGAGTTTTGTAGCGTCGGCTGAACTTTGACCCTCGCTACCCATCCCCAAGGAGTGTGTTCATTTACGCAGAGTATCTCGTCTCACATGGCGAGACCAACATGCTCTTTTTATGCCAAATAAGATTTTAACCGACTCAGATTTTTATTTCTACCAAATACACTCTTCTTGTCTTCTCAGCAGACATTTTATACGTCATACATCCACCCCGCTGACAGATCACTGTGCTTAACGGCTCATTGGACGTGTAATCTAATGAGTCATCCCAAGCCCCGAGAATAGCAGTTTGAAAAATGTCTTTATGTCACTGATGTGTGTGTGGAGCGGGATATCCTTGAAATTGTGTATTGTGTTAGTTATAAATGGCGAAGCCTAAACCAATCTTTTTATTTTCTCTTCCTCGCTATTGATTAAGAGTTGCGCACGAGTCCGTGTTTGTCTCATATCGACTTAGTGTATTTGTGAGTGGGTTTGTGCGTTCTGGCTTTATTGACTCAAATCAACAGGAATCAGTGGAGGGTGATGAGAAAGGAGCTCCCAGGACGCGTGGCCTACTTTGCGCAATTTCTCCTCTGTGGATGAGAAGTGCCAAAGCCGCCGCTGATATCAGCTAGTCACGTCTGTCCTCACAGAGAAAGAAACCATTTCGCCCCCCTTTAATTACAGCTCGCCTGCAGAAGCTCAAGGAGCCATTCGCAAGATTAGGGTCGTGATCAGTTAATTGGTACCCAAGACTTGAGACAGAGGAGAGGGGGAGTGGCCTCTGTTGTGGTATCTTGCGAGGATGACGTGTGGTCTGATGGGTGGGGGTGATGGTGCCAGGCGAAGAGGGTAGCAGGAGCGGGCACAGCAGTGTGGTGGCAGTGGCTGATTTAGTTGGCAGAGTCATCTCTTTTCCTTTGATCTATTTTTCTGTCGTTGCCTCGCTATCATTCCAACCATCCACCTCACGCTGCGGTGCCACTCTCTTTGTCCACCCCATCCTCCCGTACCTATCTCCTCTCTGCCTTGTCTGCCGTACGTGTTGGTGCTATACCCACTGAGCTTTGAATCAGATACGCAGTGCTATCTTCTTCCTTGACCCCAGTTTGCATAGGGATCCACATCACACACCTCAGCCGCCAGTGAAGATAGTTTTCATGCTCCACTATCTCCTGAATGTAGGCTGGGCTTTTAGGCTGCGTTAGCATCACTTGTGTTTCAGCCGCCAGTGGAAAGTGAAGAGCTGAGAGGAGTGCTCCCTGCTCCGTCAGCCGCTCTCTCTGGATTACTCCGTGGCCAGACAGCACTGCTGTAAGGAGATTAGAACGGCGTGATGTGTGCTGTCCACACGCTTTGTAACGTTGTCACATTTCAAAACCAGGATAGTCTCAGAGTGGTGTCTGTTTGGTTTTTTTACTTTGATTTTACTGTTGAACTTAATGTTTTCCTCTACCTGCAACAGGCAGCAGTTGTACTGGTATGCGTTTTGGAATGGATGACTGCCAGTCTGTTTGTGAACCAAATAAGTATCCAGTCTTTCCACACACACAGATGGGTTTTTTTTTCCTGACACATGGAAATAATAGGATAGCCACACTTGATGTAGTACCTTGTCAGTGTTGTGTGAAGTTCCTTTCTGCGCTTTGGAAAGGGGATGTTTGTAATCCTATTCTTATTGATCCACCAGCATCGCGTCTAGCCCTCTGCTCTCTGTCTCCAGTGTGTCTCGCTTCCCACAGTTTCCTCTCCTGGACCAGATGCATCAAAGTGCCTTTAAATGTTTCTAGATTCATATAACTGTAGTGCAGTACTTAGTACCACCCTATTTCTAAGACAAGAAATAACCTGTATGACTTCGTATTGTTTGTGCTGTTCCTTGTATTCAACAGTCACTAGCTAGTCTGATCAGTGTATGTGCCTAATTTTGTATTTTGTGTATTTAAGTAATATATTAATTTTGACTGTAAATGAGGGGATATGATGATGGACCAGATCAAAGGGAACATAATCAGTGTTTTTCAAGTGTATGTTTATATGGGATCCCGCAGGACATTGAATGTTTTTCAGTGGTTTTGAGGAATATTCATGTTGTTTGTGTATTTGTTTAGTCATTCATGAAATTGTTCAACCATCCATATTTTGAGTTAAGAAAATAAATATCTTTGTTTCATATGCATCAATCCTCAAAAAGGGCATTTTTCTTGTCTGTGCATTATTATTAATAATCTTTTTCAACAATTGTTAAATCCATATATTCCATGTATGATCCATATATTGCTGCTGCTACTACTGATACAGTTTTATTATTGTAGTAGTAGTAGTATTAGAAGTAGAGGAAGAAGAAGAAGAAAAAGTAGTTGTGTGCATATTTGTATTAATATTAAATATAAATAGTTATGCAATATAACATTTCTTTGGTGTCTAGGCTTTGCGGCTTTAGATACCATCTGTTGCTTGAATGTCACTCTGTTGCTAGCACATCACTCAAATTAAACACACAGACACAACATACACGCATGCACACACACACACACACAGAAAAAACCCAAATCCACAGAAACCAGATGTTTATTTCGGGCAATTGCAGCTGATGACGTGCGGGTGGGTGACGTCTGAAAGTGTCAAATCCTATCAGTTAATGACAGGGGTGTTTTTTTCCCTGCCCCGTCTGGCTGGATCAGGGCAGTTCTCAGGCAAGGCCACCATTCACAAACCCCCATACCCACCACTACCCTACCATCACCACTGCACACTCAAAACACTAGTTTCCAGCACTTAAGAACACTCCCGCCAAACTAAACTGCCCATGAATCAAAGGATATGGCTCCAAAACAGGAAGAAAAAAAACACAGTGACCTCATGTTCATGTTCAAGTGCTTATCCTTTGGTTTGTAATTGCTTACATAGGCTTACACTGTAGAACAGTTTATTGTATTACAGTACTGGGCTGAGTGATGCCCTGATTAAGTATTTCGCCAGACTATGCAACTGCTTTAGAGGGCCTGTGGGAGCCTGGCCTTGCAAGGGCAAACAGTGGGTACACAAACTGGAAAAGAGCAGTCAGACACAAGAGTTGCAGTGAACAGAACTTAGGAATTTATTGTACAAACTGAAGGGGGAAAAGGGAGGGGGCGCACAAAGGTAACTCAAAAAGCTTCACCAGTCTGGCCGTTGGCGTCAGGGGCTCCGTCGGGCTCTTCCTGAGGCAAGAGAGATACAGCGATTACTCGTCTTCAGTAATATAAAAGGCAGGCCGCGGGCCTCTTACCCTGAGACTGTCTTGGAAGGCGTCTGGTTCTCACTCCTCTGTAGCTCAAGACAGTCTGGCTTCCGTATCCTCTGGTTGAGTTTAAAAAGGCTCCTGATTGCCTGATTGATTCAGTGCACCTGGGAGGGACAACCAGAGACACCTGGGTGGGGAGGAGTTCCCTATGAGAATCCTCTGGGGTAGTACCGCCCATCCAACACCATGCCTCTTAATTGCCTTCGTTTGGCTGTACTCAGCCATGTGGGGCACTGCTCACCGGCTGGGCCATCACAGGCCACAGGATCCTCAGCCTTTGTGGTGTGGGTTTACAGAGCCGAAGTGTGCATGTTGGCTGCAAGCACAGGGCACAGGAAGTTTGTCGTCAGGCTTCAGCGCCTGCTGGGCCGTGTCTAAGCCTGTCACCGGCCCCATCAGCTGAACTCAAACACCCCACGGTGAGCGTGAGCACTGAAGCATCAATCACCTGCAACCGTATGACTTTTTTTCATAACTCACCGTGACACGGTGATGAATGGCACGTGTCCGAGAGAACCTCGGCAGAAAAACGCATGAGTGAGCTTGTGTACACTTCCATCTATCTGATGCCCAAAGCCATTTTTTCCCCCTCAGTGAGAGAGAGAGCGAGAGAGAGAGAGCAAATGAGGCCTTTAATAAACAATGCAGATGGTAAATAGCCGCATATCTGCCTATCCGTCTGTGTGCAGGTGCCATATTGCCAAAAGTGCCATATTTCTCCCTCCTGTGCTCTTGTTATTTGCTGATTTTAAACGGAAATATTCTCCTTGTGGGCTGAAGAAAAATGTGAAGTTTTGTCCTTTGTTAGGCCTTCAGTGTCAGAGCAGACAATCTTGGGTATGTCGGCATTCTATTTGATCACCTAATGACAAGTACATTACTAAGGTTTTGTGTATTTGCGTGTTTGTTTTGCAAAGACTGTCATGGAAAATGCCGGATACTGCAGTTCTTCCTCAAGGAATAGTGTTACACACAAGAAACCACCACTCACTTGTGAACCTTGAATGATCAGTGCATTTTATTTTCCATCACAGTACAAAAATAAATAAAAATAAGCAGAAATGAAATCAAAAAATTTCAATTACAGCAACAGCTTTTTTGTCTTTTTTTCCCCGAAAGAACAGTTGTAAGTTGTAACAGCTTGGCACCCCTCCTAACCTTGAATCAAACTCCTGACCAATACTGCTCAGATTTATTCAGGTAAGAGACTCTCCTTCTCTCTCAATATTACAAGTAAGAAAAAAATGCATACACAGTCACACATACACTCTCCCTAAACAAATGAAAACTCACTCACTCGTCGCTCACACACACATGCATACATGGAGAGTGTCTCCCATTGTAAGATCTTTTTCATAACACTGTTTCTTTTCATTTTTTTTCTCATAATCTACAAATAAGTACGCAACAAGATACAGAAAAGATGAATCTTGGACAGAATTGTTTTTCTTGTAATCTATTCTCTCTTTTTTGTCTTTTTTTAATTTCCTTTTTATCATTAAAGTCATTAAACTACTTAGTGATGCAAGTGAAAAAATGGCACATTATTGTGAGTCAAGGGGACAGCCGATCATTTTTGCAAGCGGCAAAGGAGATGGCCAACTCCCCAACTATCAGCAGCCAGACACCCACCCACTCCATCATCACCCCCCTCCCCCAACCTCCATTTCTTTCACCCCAAAAAAGCCCTAACCCTAATAAATTGCCTGTCCCCAAATGCAATAAAACAACAGTCAGATAAGACCCTACCCTCCCTCCCCCGCCATGGCACGTCATCGAAACACGGGCATGATGCCTACCTCTCGTCTTCTCACCCACAGCCGCCACCACTATACAGACACATGAGGCCCTCCTCGCCTCCAGACAGTACAAAAAAAAAAACCTTTCGAAGCATCATCCATTTCTCTATACCACTCTCCAGGGAAATCAGTCACTGTATGTATGCTAAAGCAGCCTTTCTCAGCATGAGGACGGTATACAGAAGAGAGAGAGCGAAAATGAAGCGAGTAAATGAGAATGTCTGCTTAGGAGACATTCACCATATGTTTTCATCTCAAGAAAGAAAACTGAGATACACAACTACTGAAAGAAAGCATGCGCTAACTGGGATGGTAGAAGAAGTAAGCGGGCAAATAAATCACTTTTGCTTTATGTGTTGTTTTTTCTTCTGTTTTGTCTTGTTTTGTTTATTTAATGTTCTTCACTGTAAAGTCCAGTGCACTAATTTTGTAGTATCAAAAAGAAAAGAGATTCTTTTTTCAGACAACTATGCTATAAGCACCACCATTGGAGCCACTGGTAACAGCCTGGTCTGCCATTGCATCACTCTAGTATGGAGAACAGCGATAAGCTCTGGCACAGTCACAGTCAAACCTCCAGTAGCAGCCTTGGGTCACTTGTGTTCTGATCCATCTAGCATACTACTTTATGCTTTCCTTAAATCGCACACTTTTCAATTGCCAGAAATGAGTAGGGTCTGATTTTAAAATATATCTGCTTATCTCTACAGACTTCAGCAGGGCTACCCTTCACTCTGGTTTAAGCCTCTTCTCCCCTACGCCATGGCTTAAGACCCTGTCATCTCCAATATTTGTCTTTTTCTTGGCAGATAGTGATTAATGTTGCGTCTGCTATGTTTTTTTTCCATTTCTGACTGACTGACATTGATGGAGAGACACAGTCTTTGGGTAATTGCTTTTGTCTCACTGATATGTGGAACATGTCCATACTGTCCTAATGCTGTGACCTTAATCAAGATCTGTGTTGTGCAGTTTATATTTTCTTTTTTTTTATTCTCATTGGGTTCTGGCTTTTATGACTGCCGTGATTCATTTTCTGCCCCACATGTGACTCTGACGGTGCTGTTCAGATTTGACATTGGTCTCGGTCTAAGCTCACAGATCTAATATCCTTCAATAAATCCTTGCAACTCATTTCACCATCAACCAGAATCTTCATTCCGCACCAAAGATAATCCCATCAGGTACAGTACAGAGAGAAACCTCAATAATTTCCAACAAGGTTGTAGAATGTTGTCACTTCTGTTGTTTTTTTTTACAATAATCCCATTCATGTGTCAAGAGAATAAATAAATAAATAGCAATAAATTAAGTTTCAATAAATATTCATTATTAATAATAATGATTCATCCCTTTCAGCAATGCCAGCCTTTGCTCATGAGACCTACAGGATTTTCATCAAAGGTTTGGCACATGTTCCCAATTTGAACACTGAATGGCTTTTACAGTGTGGATTCCAAAGAGAAGAGACAACGCTAAAAAAAGAATGGAAAATCCCATGAAAGACAGTAGCTCGTTTTAGCAAGCATGGCTAAATAAACTAATTCTGCTCTTTTTTTGTTGTTCATAACATTCTCTAGACGCAGATGCAGTTGGATTAGAAATTCAAGGAAAAGAGAATATGTAAAGAAATTTCTTCCCTCCAAAAACACCATAAAAATGCATGGCACACGTGCATTTGGTTACATTTCTAAATAAAAAAAAAACAAGGAAAATTCTTTTTTGTTTGTTTGTTTTGTAGTTTTCCACTAAGCAAATCAGTGGGCAAATCTCCATCAATGGTGATCCCGACAGAGACCAAAAATCACTTTTCTTTTTTTTTTTCTCCCCCCCCCCCCCCCCGCAGATGAAAATAAAGTAGGTCTTTCTCAATACACTGTGTGTGCCCGCAAAGAAAACAAACTCTTCCTCAGTCTTCCACATTCCCACTGTGCAATGCTTAACCCCTGTCAAATTCCCTCTGCTGATCATTTTCAAGACGCCGCTCCGATTTTCTCTCGTTTCTCATCCATTACAGATTCAGGTGATATCTACACAGGTGGCCATCTCAGTCATCAAAACAGACGCACACACATACACACACACACACACACACACACACACACACACTGCTGCAGTGAAGCGGTGTGTGTATGGCCAGCGTTAAGCAGGATGGGTTTGGCTGAGGTGTCTGTAGTCTTTTTGGACCCTGGATTGCAGCTAAGTCCATTCGTCCGGGAAGGCCAGGGAAGGGGCTGTTCGGTTTAAAAGAGTCTCCCACACCAGGCAGTGCACATCTCCGATAGTCAGCTGGTAGCTGGCAGGACAGCAGCCGCCACCCTCCCACATTCATAGCTGTAGATTTATTTCCCCATTTCTAGTGTCTGTTTCTTTTTTTAAATTGTTTTGTTTAACTTTTTCTTGTGATGATTGTTGGTAATTGTCTTTTTTTTTGGAGGTGGTGGTCTCTTGCTTTTTTTGTCAATGTTTTTTTTTTCAGCGTTTTGTTCATAGTTATAGGTACATATGTGTCTGGTGTTTGTTCAGGTGCCATTCAAAATGCTGTCTTTCCACTGTTCAGAGGGCTTTCCGATAACCTAATTTAATAATAAATACATTTCCGATAAATGTAATTGGTAAGTTTTTCTTCACATACAGTAGAAATAGCTAATAAAATTTCTAGTATGAATACTCAAACCTGTTTGGTAGTTATATTCTTACAAATAGCTCTGTAAATGGTATTACTTTCTTTTCAAATATCACCCAGTATGATTCTCACCCACCCAGCTCACGTCTACTATCGAGCAGCCCTTTATATCTCCCCTCCCCCCTGAACAAACACCAGACAGTTCTGCCCCACTGCCCTTGAGCAGCCCCTGGGTGGCGCCTCCCCTCACCGATCCAGGCCGATGAGCAGGCGACTCCTCTCCTCCTCCTTCTGACTCTCGTTCTTGAGGTCGGCGAACACCTGTGTGAAGTAGTGCGGGTCGGAGTTGATCTGCAGCATCTTGGCACTCATCAGGTTGATGATGGACAGGCAGCGGTCCCAGAAGGTCTCCTTGGAGCTCTCCACCAGGAAGGGCTTGAGTGGGTAGGAGATCTCGTTGCCCATGTACGAGTAGGACAGGTAGAGGCAGGTGAGGAGGACGGCCTGCAGCTCGTGCTCGGTGGCCACCTCTGAGGACACCACGTCACGGCACAACATGTAGACGAACACCACGTTGGCGGGCGTGATGAAGCCCTGGTCCTGCCACCCTTGCAGTAGCAGGGAGCGGTCCACGCTGCGCAGCCACAGGACCGGGTCGGTGGGGGACAGGTGCTTGAGCCGGTAGCACCGCCGGCAGAGGAACTCGCCCAAGCAGCGTAGGAGCTCGCTGGTGGAGGCCTGCACGATCACTCGCTTGGGCGTGCCGGACGCCGCGTTTGAGTTGGTGAGGGGCGCCTTCTTGATGGACGAGACCGCATTGTTGGAGTTCTTGGTGGGGCTCGTCTGGTCCTGGTTGGCGAAGGTGGAGAGGTTGGCGCACGACTGCGACTTCTTCAGGTTCTCATTGTTGAGGTGCGTAATGTTGTTCTGGTAGGCGGCGTTGGGCTGCACCTTCTTGGAGCTCTTCTTTTTGGCCGAGACGGCCACAATCCGCTTCCATGGCAGCACGTTGATGAGTGAGTTGCGCTTCATGTTCTTGTCTTTGGCGTTCTTGCTGTTCTGCACAGCAGTGTAGTGGCCCACCGTGGCTGGGCCATCCTCAAAGAGCGCCGCCTTGCGGTAGCTGGGGGAGAGAGACAGCACGGTTCCCATGGTGCTTGGGCTGGGGGCCTCTGGGCTCTCTCAGGGGTGATGGAGTTGACTGCAGAATATGGCCTGGGATTTGGAAGTGAGGGTCCTGACCTCACTTCTTCCAAGAGTGGAAGCCCGGGGCTACCAGACCGAATTGATCTTAGACATCCACGCCAAGGAGGAGTTTTAGGATCCAGAGGGAGGTCTTTGTTATGATGGAGCAGGCTTGCCTCACAAGCGGATGCAGCAATGCTGTCTCTCTCTCGCTCTTGTTTCTCTGTCCTGCTTGCACGTCCACAGACAGCTTTTAACCTCAGCAGGATCTGTGAAAATCAGAAACAATGACCTAATCATTCACAATGATCACAGTCACAACACTTCAAAAACAGACTAATTACCTCAACATAAAGCTGAGGTGTGAAATAACTGAATTCAGTTTCTGGCCTATTCAAATTCATGGGAAAATCCCCTTGTATGTATAAATAAACAGGATTATCAACATTAAAGGAAGATTACTGTGTTTACCAGGTGTTGATTTGATGGCCATCTTTAACAATTATTTTAAAAAGTCTTTATTCCATTCAAAGGATTATATGTTTTCGGCAATTTACCCTACTCACCACCTATCAACTAACCAAGCAATACCTTTTAGAATTTTGATCGTGACACAAGATGAGAGCAATATAAAGGAGAGGGTCTCATAAAGGCTGATAGCGCATAAAGGAGAGGGTCTCAAAACAAACCATCTCCTCTTCTTGTTTAATATTGATGATTTAAGCTACATACAAATAGATCCCCACCTATCTGTGATGCAAAGGAAATGCCCGAAGACCGCTCTCTTCAACCTTCCCTCCCCAGTCTTAATGAATCTGTCCTTGCAAAGAATGTCAGATCGAATACCTCATACATTGTCTATCAAACCAAATACCGCGACTACAACGCTTCTGGTTATTTGGTAGCACAATGTTTTACGCAAGCTTACACCAACTAAAAATAGCCTATGTTACAGTACAGTAGGAATATGGGGCATACACAACTGGGGCTGATGTTCATTCGAAAATGGTAGTACTAACACAGTTGAGACTATTAAAGATTTAATCACTGTCCGACCACCGTAAGAGGACTTGTATTTATATAAAATGCATTAATAATTCAATGCAGCCGCATTCAATTATTGGATAAAACACAAGCCACCATCTCCAGAAATATTCCCTAAGCTTTAAAATGGAAGCCCAACGTAAACACCTGCGTGAACGTCGTCTTCGTATGACTGAGACAGAAACGCCATAATTTATGTTCCATAGTGTCTGCTCTTCATGTAGGCTATGCATAGTGTGTCAACGTCTTGAATATGTATATATTTTCTGAGATAACCTATTTGCTGATGAGTCATCTGATTGCAGCAGAAAGTTAAGGGAAATAATGTCACGCAATTTATTTGATGGCTATTCTTGAAAACCTCACCTGATGTGAAAGTGCAAATTGATTACCACAATCCAAACTGTGCAACATATTAAAATAGACTAAATTGGATCGCAAGTGCCGGCTATTTGCGTTTGCTCGTTTGGAAAACAATCAGCTGGCCTGAATCTGTGAACCGTTTTGGTACTGCGTTTGTTTATGTGGCTACTGTCCACGGTACTGAAAAGTAGCGCATGGTTAACCATAGCAATGGAATTCCCCGTCAAAATAGACCCTTATTCGCTTCCTTCTCTTTCGTTTTTAAACTGTAATTCCGACACTTACCCAATAAACACATCATACCAGTCTTTAAAAATGCCATAACAAATGTGGGTCTAAGTCTGTCTCGTCTCAGTTTAATTATTAGGTCTGGTCGTAGGCTACTGGAAAATAGTAGATTAAAACGCACTCACCAGCAGTTGTTTTTTCCCCTTCACGCTTTTACAGACGAAATCAAAACACGGAATGTATGCGTCTGTGTTGTTCCTTTTTTTCCTTTGAAATGCAGCTCATCAAGGTGAAACGAGACCAGTCATCTCAAGGAATGCCTCAATGACAGAAACGCGATTAAAATTCCGATGAAAACCCTTTAATCAGACGAAAATCCCCACGCCTTGATGGAGCTCTCGGTTGGCTGTCCTTTGCTGTGGTGATGTCGAGCTCTCTAGGATGGGGATGCTGAGAGCTGTGAAGCAGCGCTATTGGTCCTCACCAGGGCAGACGCAGATTTAGGTGGTTGTTGTGCGCTGTCACAAGCTCTAGGCTACCGCAAGGAGCACTGTTGGCCAATGAAATGCAGTGATCGAGCGCCTCTCTGTGCTCTGTCCTTGGTGCTGTTTTGACAGCTCCACCCAGCGACCGTTCGCACATGCCAAATGATTGTAGCAGTTTATTTTAGGAGACACAGTTTATCAGATAACGTGGTTAAAACACATCGTCAGGACAGGCCAACAAGCAGTCCCTCGACCAGTCCCAAAGGCCATTAATGTGGAATAGGCTACTGACCCTAACTAAGGATGACGCTCATGCTGACCTATTCTGGTTGATTAATAGGCATAACACGTCATTATAAAATGAAAAGTTGTGATAAGAAAGTAGCCTGATTTTCAAAGGATGAAGCTCATGCCTGTTCTGGTTGATTAACAGACATAACACGTCATTATAAAAGTCACGTGCATAACAACACCCTTTGAGCAACTGTAGATTTTGTGAAACAGCCACAAAAATTACACGAAATTAATCAAATAATTATTCGTATTGACATAAACTGCCAGGACACAATGTTGTGTATTCGACCACAAATGAATTCCCTCGATTAGCCTGTATCAACAAAACTACACTTCCCTAAAACATTTGATTCTACCCAGAATTCCTTGTAATTTCGTTTTGCTGTCACCCTCGCGATTGTTTGGGGACAGACTGATTTTGAATAGGGAAGATGGCAACCGCGGCAGTGGTTGAGTTTCAGAGAGCTCAGTCTCTCATTAGTACGGACCGAAATGCCTCTATCGATATTTTACACTCTATAGGTAAGCGAAAACCACGTTACATTATTTAAAGGTATTTAGACATAGCTTGCTAATTTAAATTCTTCCCGTCACAGCCAGATTTAGTTTCTGCTCACTGCTAGCAGCCGGCTGGTGCGTTGCTGACTCACTGTGGCTAGCCATGCTGGTGGTAGGTTAAGTGGTCGCAAGGAAGGAAGCTAGCTAGCTCGCTAATAGTAGGCCATCACCTAGCGAGGTAGCTAAATAGCATAGCTCAAGCAACCGTCTGTGAGTCACCATCAAGCCAACACAGCAATTCATTATCTAGCAAGTTAGCTGTTGGCCTCGTTAACTTCGTAAAACAAACATATGTAGTCGGCATATGGAAACAAAACATTGTTAACTAACGTTACTAGTTAGCCAAGAAGACGCATAACGTAAAAAGTCATTTTGTAGTTTGATAGTCCGTGATTTCTTTGAGGCTGCAACTAGCTTGCTGGCTAGCAACAAATTAGCGAGTTGACATCCAGTGTCATATAGGTGAAGAAAACCAGGGAAATATTGTAGGTGTTAGCATATTAATTAAAGTAAACTATCGTTAGCTATCCATCCAGGTGGTATGAATGTGAAGTTGTTTGGTGGTAAGATTTGGCTTCCAGACAGTAAACTGAAGTTTACACGAATGTAACGACCTAGCTAACTAGCGAAACTGTTAGTCAATTAGGAATTTTGTATCTTAGTTTTAGGGAGTTTTTGAAAATAACAAGCGGTTAACGTCAGTTGTTTTGCTGTCTGTCTGTCTAGCTAGCATGCTAACAGTGACTCTGCTTGCGCTGGTCTTTTCAGTGTCATACCGAAGTTGCCCAACATTATGTATGGGATTCAAGTTAATGGTCCTTGTGTGGAAACGGCATACTTGTTTGTCGAAATATGATAAGATATTCTATCATTAGCTGTCATCTTTCTCAGTAGAAAACTAAGCTATACCTTCTCACATATGTACACCTGACAATATTTAACGATGTTTAAATATGGTCTTTGTAAGCCATTTAGGCTCGCTCATTCTCTGTGTTAAAGTTGTAACTTATTCGTTTTGTACTCTTCAGTGAGGCGAGATGTCCAACAGGATGATGAGGAGGCGGTCAAAGTTAAGGAGCAAAGCATTCTTGAGCTGGGCAACCTCCTGGCCAAGACTGGTCAGGCTGCAGGTATGTTTGTATTTAGTTTTTTTGTTTCTTTACTTGAGATTAGTTTTTCCGAACTTCCTCCTAGCCTAACTGAAAGCCTGTTAAAACCTACTCAGAAATCAGAAACATGCCCCTTCTGACTTCACACATTCACTCCCTAATGGATTGGTTTCTCAATAACATAATTGTGGATTTGTGAACGGGGCTTCATTGTGCTACCACCCAGCAGTTTCACCAAGCAATGACCCACCTTTCTTCCTTGTGTTCCCAGAGCTTGGTGGGCTGCTGAAGTTCGTGAGGCCCTTCCTCATCTCCATCAGTAAGGCCAAGGCTGCCCGACTAGTGCGCTCCCTTCTGGACCTCTTCCTGGACATGGAGGCTGCAACAGGGCAGGAAGTGGAGCTCTGCCTGGAGTGCATTGATTGGGCCAAGGCTGAGAAGAGGACCTTCCTCAGACAGGCCTTGGAGGTGAGCATCTATACATGGGTCAAGGTGCCTGTAGGTTGGCTTTAGGTTTCAGGCTCCTTTCATCTGCTGTGTTGGGGCAACCACAGTTTTATGATTTTAGCATTTCATATGGCTCTGTGTGTGCAGTCATTTGTGGGAATCATTGATGTCCGCATACTTAGTAGCCACATTGAAAGAATCAACAGGAAATGAATGGCCAAAATGTTTCATGATTGCTTTGTAGAAGCATGTTGGGAACTGATAGTCTTCCCCCTTCTGCACAGGCTCGGCTGGTCTCGCTGTATTTGGACACCAAACGGTATCAGGAAGCTCTGACCCTTGGTGAGTTTGATGCTGATGGATGAGATTGTTGTGGAATGGGACTGAGTGGGTCTTTATTCATCATATCCATATCATTTTCCAAACAGGATGCTTTTTAATGATGACTTAATCACTTGAGCTATACATGTTAAATCACATTGCAGTTAGACCAAAAGAATTGGACTACATTGCAGGCATTACACAGTTTCAGTTGTTTAGTGCTGAATCCCCTCCTGCATGCACACGTACTGCTCTCAAAGTACCTTGGTATAATTATATGGAATAGAAAATAAAGGTATGTAATGTCTTCCTGGAATGGTGCTGAATTGTCTGGTATCATGTGACCTCGGCCCCCCCTTCCTAACTTGAATGGTAATTATTGCATAGGTACTCAGCTGCTGCAGGAGCTCAAAAAGATGGATGACAAGGCTCTGCTGGTGGAGGTGCAGCTGCTCGAGAGCAAGACCTACCATGCACTCACTAACCTACCCAAGGCCCGGGCTGCACTCACCTCTGCCAGAACCACGGCTAATGCCATCTACTGCCCACCCAAGCTTCAGGCAGCTCTGGACATGCAGTCAGGCAAGTCCAAGAATGGTGAAACCAGTGGGGATTGATCCTGGCCAGATGATTAAATTATCATTGGGTTAAGGGCTAGAGTACCATGCTGCTGCACATGTGTCCCTCACATCACATTTAATATTCAAACAGGGTATAGTGGTAGCGTTTGGCCAGCCTCAGGGGATCCCACTAGTTGTCAGTGCTTGTCCATATGTACATTATTGTGGTTCAAATATATAATGTAGGCAGGCTGCTTGCACGTCCTACAAATAACTGAAAGCCACTTTGCACACGACTTCCTTGCAGTTGATATATAATCATGACTTCACCCCCTCTCTGACGCCATACGGATGGTCAATGAGCTGGAGCTGAGTCATGGAGTGTGACTATCTTCCGTTGCCTTTCCCATGCAGGAATCATCCACGCAGCTGAGGAGAAGGACTGGAAGACGGCCTACTCCTACTTCTTCGAGGCCTTTGAGGGTTATGACTCCATCGACAGCCCCAAGGCCGTCACTGCACTGAAATACATGCTCCTCTGCAAGATCATGCTCAGCCAGTGAGTCACACTCACCCATTTCAGTAACACTTACTCCGCACCTTCTGTGCTTCACATACACTTCCTTATGCAACTAGCCAGTAGAGTGTCTTGTATTCAACTGAGAGGAAACCACACCTATCTCTAAGGAATTGAGAGTAATGTGTCAGTAATGTTAGTGACGGGAAACTAATTACGGTCACCTAGATTTCATTCTGGGTGCTGAAGGTTATCGATAAAGAGACATCAAGAAACAATTTTTACTACTAAGAATTGTCACTATTACCCATCACTGATTGGATTTAATTTCAAGGAGTGAAGTTAATCTGCTGAAAATATATGACTTGGTGACAGGCTCCTTGTAATGAATGCAATACCATATCAGCTAAGCAGGTGGTTATGTTTCAGCTCTCAGTACTGCTGTGGAGACATCTGCCATCTTGCAAAGATCTGCCACATAGTCTGTGAGGTGACTTGTTTGCCGCTGTGGTGTATGAGTACGATTATTTAAAGTCTGCCACACTAACGGTGCAAACCCATGACAGCGACACGATACGCTTCCATCGTTTTGAGTGGGCGTGTTGTAGCGTGTGGAAATAGCATTTTCAAACTGTCAGCGACGACACCAAACAATCTGATTGGCCGCTGCCGGGAAAAATCGCTCCTCATTTGCATAGGATTCAACATTTTCCAACTTTTATCGGTCGCGTCGCCCAAAACGGTGGTCTACGTCACAATGGATTGGCTCCCGTTGAAATGCATGGGATTAGAATATCGCGTTATTGTTATTGTGGAGAAATTGTTAATGTTATGCAACTGCAAGATGTGATGTCTTTTTCCTCTGAAGTCTCCTCTGTATGTAGTGCTTGTCAGCGTGTGCATCAGGTATGGAAGGCAGCGTTTGCTCAGCAGCTGTAAAACTCAACTCCTTATGTGCTCTGCTCTTTAGGCCAGAAGATGTTCAGAACTTGACTAGTGGGAAACTGGCACTGCGGCATGCCGGGAAAGAAGTAAGGAGACACTTTTTGTTTTGTCTCTTTTTTTTTTTTTGGTCCGTTTATCTCTACATAGTTGAGAATGTTTAGTCTTGGGTGCTGTCCATTTGCTCTCATTTGGCCTGTCCTCATTGTTTGCTCTCCCTCTTCCTCACAGACAGATGCAATGAAAAGTGTAGCACAAGCCAGCAAGAACAGATCATTAGCTGACTTTGAAAAGGTGAGCCAGCTGGTCTTCCAATTGGATGTGGCAAAATGTTTCGCTGTAAGATCCAAATTGGATCCTTTGTGATTCCTTTCTCATCCCTGCATTTCTCTCTCACACACACACACAGGCTCTGACAGAATACAAAGCAGAGCTGAGGGACGACCCCATTATCAACACGCATCTGAATAAGCTGTATGACAAGCTGCTGGAGCAGAACCTCATCAGGGACATTGAGCCTTTCTCCAGAGTACAGGTAGAGGGCGCTGTTCACCTCATGCGTTAACCCTCTACAGGGAACATGAAATCACAGATAAAGCATTTTAATTCTAGCTCTTGATAGATAGATGTCTGCTACAACAAAATATTCCGGTTTTAAAATTTCTTACATATGGCTTTAGTGAAGCGTAGGCTTGTTTTTATTGGACTGCAGTTTAGTCTAGTATTTGACTGTGAATAACCCTATCTTTCTGTTTCAGATCACACACATATCTTCACTCATCAAACTCTCAAAGGTAATTGTCTTTCCTCTGATATAAATAATGTATCTATAATATGTTATGTTATATGAGTCTTATTTGTCATTGTCATTGTCATACACAGGGGGATGTGGAGAGGAAACTATCACAAATGATTCTGGATGAGAAATTTCATGGTATACCCAACATGTCCTTTTTGCAATACATATTCTTTCTGGATCCATTCACCAGACTAAGCTGGTGTATCTACTGGGAATACACCTTTGGAATGAACTAGTCTGTGGTCAGTGTTCTTTAACGTTGATTTGTCCTTTGCACTTGTAGGTATTCTGGACCAAGGTGAAGGGGTTCTTATCATATTTGATGAGCCTCCAGTGGACAAGACCTACGAGGCAGCCTTGGAAACCATTCATAACATGAGCAAAGTGGTTGATTCACTTTACAACAAAGCAAAGAAGCTGACATAGGTGAGACCCTTCAAAGGAAAAAGGTGCTTGGTTTGGCTTACTGTATATGATCCAAAATATCATGGAATACGTTTTCAGTTTTATTATTAATTCAAAACATTTTTTATTTCAAAATACTAAATCAGTTCATTTCAACACTCTTTTCTCTGCTCTAGTCTTGTGTTCATTGTGTGCAATACTGTCCATCTTCCTTAATACTTAGAGAATGACATGGAAGTGTTCTGAGTAACATAGTAACAAAGAATAAACACTATTGAGAGGTAGCAGATATTTTTAGATGCCCTGCAGCTAGCCAAAGAAATAGGATGTTCATCATCTTTAATACAGCCAAGACCTCTCGAGTTCTCATCCATTGGATTCTACAAATTACACTTACGTTTGAAATTTGTATTGTTGAGTTATTTGTTTCTTTTCAGTCATACATCATACACAATATGCCTAAATGATGTCAGAATATGATTTTATTTTTTATTCCACAGGACCAATGTCCAGACCGCAGCTAAGAGGGACAGTGTGTGTGTGTGTGTGTGTGTGTGTGTGTGTGTACATGTGCGTGCGTGTGTGTGTGTGTGGCCAACACGTGGAACCTTTTTTTGCGGGGAGGAAGGACAACGACAAGCAGCATTCGGAAACTGCAATGGGAGTCCCCCCCCACCTGAGAGTTTTTAACATCTCCTCCAATGGACTTCAACAAATTATACATCCGTTTCTTTCCTTTACCCTTTTTTTCCGCTCAGTGTTCTCTTTCAGTGTATCTCAACGGCCGCCTCAGGCCATCAGGGATTATATTTACAGCCACAATAAAAGATAAAGCAGTAATCATATATCAACTGTATAAATCTCCTACAGAATACATACATGTCAGTTTCATGTTCAGAGGTGCAATACAAAAACCGAGAGGAGGAACTCAGAAGTTCTTGAGAGCTCCTCTGCCTCAGTCTTTCAGTACGTTCGATAACTTGAAGAAAGCACAGGTTTGCTTTGGTTTTTTCGCTAGGTCAGGTGTTTGCTGGAAATTGAGTGTTTGAGGAAGGAAAGCGACGTGAGATGTGTCTGACCACCGTTGCCAAGAATCACATGGCCCTTGGTCCGCTGATGTTCGTTAAACCTTAACTCCTCCTTCCTCTGTCATCACCTGTAAATCTGCTGTACAGTACTGGTTTAAAGTCCCTTTCTCTCTGCCCTCCCAAGAGTACATGAACATCAGCCCCATGGTCATTTTCCTACCATCAGTGCCCATCAATGGCCTTGGGCCTTTCTGCTAAGCATTAGGTGCATTATAAATCTGGGAGGCAAGGTGGTGATTGATTAAATTAGTAACTAATTTAGCTAAGGCATCTTCAAGCTTTTGTGTCTGTGAATACACCCCACTAGTCTGGCTATTGTACAGTACGCTAGCAACCAAACGATTACAGAGTAGTTTATCACTTGATCTTTGTGTTTTCCCCAGCTTCATTTCATTTCTACATAATTTACCAATAAATGTTTTTATTATTATTTCTGTAACTCATTTCTGCTCCATAGAAATCTAATCATTTTCTAAAACGAACAACAAATCCTTTGCCATAGTTTCCTGATTTGAGCCTTTGCTTGCGGAGTTTGAATATGCTTTGTAGAGGATTGTAGAATGTATTTTGTTAAATTACTCCAGGCTGTATTGCATGCTTTTGGGTTGAATTGAAGAAGGAGGCATAGAGGTAGCTAGCTACCAGCACCATTGCTTGGTTGATCAAATGTAACTCTCTGCTCAAATGTAGACGGTTTGTGGTTTTGTGCCTGATCGATGTACAGAGGCGAGGGGAGAGAAGTAGTGCCTGTACTGGTGCGTCTTGCTTTGAAAATAAAAACTCAAAAGGGAACGTTTAAAATAAGAGGAGTACTCCTGTCTGCAACACTCCTCAATAAGTAACGTTTGTTTGTTTGTGGAGGGTTGTGGAAAAAAAAAACACGGGCTTGTTTTGTCCATAGAGTAGATTTTCTTGAAAAGGGATTTGGAAAGCATGTAGATTGAATGTTAGTGTGGTTGGTCCTCGAGTAAGGCCTGTGCTGTATTTGTGGACCACTGGTAAAGACACGGGGTCAGGCAGCTGTTTTCTCCAGGAGTGGTGTGTTGTGTCCTGGAACCCTTGCAAGTTAGTCCGAGATTAGAAGTGCCATAGAATGCACCATGGAAGGAATTGGGCCTGGCCATTTGTTAGATTATCTGAGTGCCCACTGTTCATACTGGCATGTACTTTTCCATTAAGTGGTAATTTAAATTGAATTTAACTGAAGACAGGGTTTTGGGACTGAATAAAATTAACTAAGCATAGCCTGCAGGGTCTTGTTGACGATTTCCTGATTATTTATATCTACTGTAGGCCTACGGTGTTTTCATTTGTATTGTTAATTAACCGTACATGGTTGAACACTTCATTAATTGTGATGGGTAAAGATCATTTTCTCAAACACAGCATTTTGCAGATGTTTACTGCATTTTTTAAATTAAAATAATTCTTTTAAATAATCCCTGTATTCTTTGTCGCTTCGGGGAACTCCTAAACCTGAGTATTACTGGCTTGAATATTATCCACATCAGTTCCTAAACCAAATGTACAAGAAATCCTGCTGATCCACAATACCGAATATATCTGATGTTCAGATGAGTTCAATTAAATCTTTTTATCAAATATGTTTCCTTTTTGCCTTTCTTAGCATATTCATATATACGATTTAAGAGGCATTTTTTAACCTTGAAACTGCAGGCAACAACCACAACCGAATAGTGACAGCGTTTCAGTGTGTGTAACAGTTGAATTATGTAAGCCTTCTATGTGTAAAACATGTAAGATCCCTGCTTGGCTTGTCAGAAGGCATGCTTTGCTTTACATGTAGGCTACACGGAAGCTAAAAGCCTTCATCCTGTTAGCAACTGCAACGTCATTTTCAACGAGTGGCGCCGCTGTCGTGTACGTTCTCCCAGTCATCGACAGTGCGCTACCGACGTTGAATGCGAGTTGCAGCTGAGCAACAAAATCCTGCGAAGATGGCCGGCCGGGTGAGTATCGTATATTTTAAGGGTAGAACAACGGAATGGATTGAATGAGAAGGAGTTTCTACCGTTGGCCAGGCTGCGTGGACCTCCTAGCCTATGCTTTACAGAACTAAGATTTGGAAAAACTTTGGCTTCCTAGGTTTTCAGCTGTGGCAAGTCAGTTATACGTCATTATGCTAGCCCGGAAGGACGAGTGGTATCTTATGACTTGCCACCTGATAGATTGGAAAGACTAACTTACCATATACCTGTCTAAAAGGGTTTTTCCTTTCTTATAAATATTTAGGGTTGGCTAATAACTGCCCTTAACGTCTATTGTTTCAAATATCTTAAATGACCATGATTGTGTGAGGTTTGAAAACTGGTCGTTTGATCATTGGTTAGCTTAGTCTGGCTAACTGAATTAGCTTGTTGCACTGGCAGATTTATATTATTGTACAGACACACACCATGCACTTCCAGATGTAGTGCCGGGTAGTCTGACAGTTGACTTATAAATGGTTTAATATATACATATTTAATATAGGGTATATGGTTTATTTGTTTAACAGACAGTTCTTAATAAGCCAGCAAGTTGACTTGCCAATGTGTTCGAGATATAATGCACACTTTGTTTGATTGTTAGCAATACCAGCTCATCTACATAAATAAACATTGGACAACTAAATGAACCAGAAATTCAAAGATTATCCGTCTTGCAAGGTTACAAAGTCATTCATTCTGTTCTATGGAGTAGTCACTGTGCATTAGCTACTTGTCATCGGTGCGTCCGCCAGATGTCCGCAACGAGATGCTGATGTCCAGCAGGTTTTATTTCCCTCTGTGGCGCAGATTGCTATGTTCCTGAGTAATTTCGAAAAGTATCTTTCTGCACTTTTCTGAACCCGTCTTGACTAGTCTTACGAATAGAGGTTAAGCCCTTGCCACCCTAACCTATGTAGTTGTATGACTATGAGAAACCTTTAAATGGCACCATTGTATGTTCGGGGAGATTAGGCCACATGAGAATGCAAGGAACTTGCCTTAATGACCCACTTCAATCCTTAGCTCACATATAAGGCTAATTGCAATTTGCGCTGTAGTCTGTAGTCTTATTTATTCATTCATATACCTCACATGAGAGAAAATGGGAGGAAGTCTGTTGATCTTTGGTTGATCCTGGGTGATCTCATACAGTCTCAGCTCATTGCCGTAAGTCTCAGAGATTCACAGATAATGGAACTTAAACCTTCAATATGAAATATATGCTGAAGGAGCACAGCTCAGCCAAAGATTTGAAAACAAACCAATCTGCCCCTCCCTCTACTTGACCTGCCCAGCCCATCATCTGTGTTATTCAGTTTGGCTGGTTCTGGAGACCCAGTACATGGTATTCAGCATGTCACTGGTTACTCACTGGAGCCCATAGCTTGTTGAGAATTTAGCTTGGTGCAGAAAACATCGCTGCATTGCTACCCTAGGCTGGTCAATGACCCTGGCCAAAGGAAGCTTTTGGGAACATTTACTCACATTCAATTACACATTTTATCCCAAACAAACAAATGCATACTGTAACTCATTGCTCTAGTCTATAGTTGCAGTTTTACCTAAGTGGTCAGTTATCTAATTGAAGGTGAAATTAATTGGAAAGAAAGGGCCTAATGTTTAAAATTATTCATTGTTTATGAGAATCGCCAGATCTTGTTTCCTTATTACCTTCAAAACAGGGCATCCTGGCTTTGGACAAAGTATTGATCTATTTCCCTGGGAAACGGATTAGGCTGGATCCGTATAGCGTACCTTAATTGACTCAACAGGCTGTCACTATAAGTGATCAATGCACTTATACCAACCTCATCTGTTTTCCCTTCAAAAAGCTCCTGTCTCAGGCATTGATGATGAATCCTGTCTCATGATTGCTTTCACAATCTGGGCTTTGGCAAGACTACCTAGGCTGTGCTTTAAGCGTTCTTAAAGCTTAAAGCATCTTAAGAACAACTGCTCATATTTTCCCTAAACAGGTTTTAAAGGTATAATGTATAAACAGCAGTAATTCATCTAAAGCAGAATTGCTGCTGACATTTACGACCATCAGTGAAGCTGCTGGGTTTGAATAATAGACTCATTTCAGGAAGTTTCCTCTTGCTTATCAGACATTTAACTTGATAGTCGTGTTGCAGCAGGTCAACCGTCTGAATGTTCTGTCATTCACTTCACACAGTTACATAGTTTGAACGGATTATTTCAAAAGTTATTGACAGCTTGGTAGGATAGTACTGGGTTTGCTTACTTGTAACATGAACATCTGTGAGATTTGTCTATTTGTAAAAACATTAAAGGAGAAATGCACCGTGGCCACTCCCTCATTCACAAGCTCTCCAAGTTACTGAATCTAAACCAGGAAATGCAGAGTTTCTGTGCATGGGATATCTTGTCCAATCTCACGTCTTTAGTCACCTCTGCATTCTCGGGGAGGATGTGTCTCTTGGCACTCTTCCAGCAGACTCTAGAGTGCCGACAGGGTTGTGGAGGTGCTGAGGACTAAAGTGCTTTAGTTAGATGGGTCCTATCCCTGGCAGTGGTTGGGGAATTACAGCAGTCCCCTCAGGACCATAATGCAGCCTACTCGCAGTAAGGACCCTGAGACTGCAGAGCCGGCTGTGATGAGCCTGATTTTCCTACCTCCGTCACAACACGGTCGCTTAATTGCACAAAGGGATTCGCTGCTAATGGTAAGGCCATCCTCTTTTTCCATGACCCAAGACCTTGTGAGGGAAGGTCTGGTAATGGTCTTTTTGTGATAGCAGGTGTTTGATGGAGTTTGTGATGTCGACGTTTTCGTAGTGGCCATGTAGTAACCTTGATCTTTGCCCTCTTCAAAACATAAATGTATACAGCTTCTCTCTCTTTCTCTTTTGCTCGCTCACTCACTCACTCACTCACTCACTCACTCACTCAGTCTATCTTTCTCCTACATACCCACACACATTTACACACTGTAAAGCTTAGAGTCCAAATGAGGGATCTCGGCACACATGCCAATTTCAGAAACCTATCTTTACAAATCCACGTGGGTGGATCCTTATCATGCTGCCAAGCGTGGGAGAAATGTCTCAATGCAAAGAGTGAGCTGTCCTGTGCAGTTGTGGTTTCTTATGCAATGGGAGAAAATGGGTGGTGCAAGACACATACAAATACCAAGCAGCACTGTTATTGTGTACGCCAGATGATGAAACTCCATGCTCTCATGCTGACGGGGGTGGGGAGTCTGAATGTTACAGACAGGACTGATGAATGCTGCTTCGAAGTCCGACGTGGAGAGGTGGTTTCCAGGCAGCGGGCTTCCTTGTTAATCTGCTGCAACATCGTGCCCTTATAAGATACAGAGCTTTCTGATCTGTCCTCCAATCTGACCACTGTTAAATGAGCACTTATAACCGCGGAGAGACGAGTGGCCTTAAGCATGATATTGACGTCGTCAGACCTTTCAGAAAGAAAGATTAATTGGGGGCGTTGGGTAAAACTATAAACAAAGGTAGGGGCTGTGGGTGGCAAAGAAGTAGCCTAATTGTTATACAGCTAGTCTTGACAGATGAGCACACCTGATGAGATGAGCGGAGAGGACCTCAAATCTCATTACGCAGGTGGCTGTGTTCCTGCTTTGATATTTTGATGCTGTTGTATAGCAACCGTTTCCACTGACAAAAAAGGAAGATCGTTTACAATATATTCTCAGCAACGGCTCTGGAGTCTACTTTGTGTCACAATATGTCTGCCCATTGTCATGTAGAGGAAGTGAGACAGGAGAGCTGTATTGAATCCCATGTTGATGAATCCCTGTTGCCCAGAGATTATCTCTGTGAAGCAGGGAGGAGGAACGAGAGAGATCCGAGAGTGAGGCCGTGTATGCCGCTGATATACTGACGGGCAAGACTGCAGTGCATCTTCGTGATTTCCTTCTCTGTGTGTCTCTTGCAATCCCATGCTGCAGCTGTTTTGAGGTTTCGGCACACTCCTATTTGCTCCCACTTGAGGAGATTGGGATAGATGAGGGGCTTTTATGTCTGAGCCAATCAGGTGAAGTGCAGATGGGGCCACCCTCATGCTGGTGTCTGAGACGGGGGGGGGTTGTCTGAAGCCTCAGTGCAGTGGGAACACCAGCCCTCACAATGAGTCATAATGGTGATGATCACATTTAAGATAATAGTGTTTTTGCAGGTGCGGTGATGATCTAAGCTATATCTACCAACTCGAGGCGACCAATTTAGAAGTAGGCCTGCCTAAATGAAAGTCCATCATCCTTTCCTTGAGTCAGATGGTCTGTGGTGCAAAGCGTTTAGAAGCTAGTTTTATGAACCCAAGGATGATTGTAAAATTCACCACCTGTGAGGCTGTGATTCTTTATCTTCTGAATAATGCACAGTTTTTAATCTTACTGAGTGCATGACTGCCTCAATTTATTTATGTCAGATCTTTTCACATATGTGTCCCAGCCAAAACAAGCACGTATTTATTTTCGGTAATTTGTCATGAAGCTTCAGTGACAGAGGATATAAACTTTGAGAGACCCAGAGGATATCAACTTCGGCTCTAGCGCTGAGATGCAACATTTCACACAGTTCCATTAGTAAACAGCAGAAATCAGTGTGGTGATGTCCAAGGCAGTGAGGACCCTTGCTCCTGTTGGAATCAGGATGAGTGGTTTGACCTCTCCTGTCTTCTCTCCCCAGATGATGCAAGCAGCGCGATGCCCGACAGACGAGCTGTCTTTGACCAACTGTGCTGTCATTAACGAGAAAGACGTGCAGATTGGACAGTAAGTTCTGTTTGTCTGTGTATGTATGTGAGTGTGGTGAAGGGAAGACAAAAAAACATCCGATTATAATGTCTAATGCTTCCAATTCTGTCAGTGATGATCCATCATCATCATCATCATCATCATCATCCTTGCTTTTGTGTAGCACTGTTTAGCCACGGTTTCACGTGTCCTGTCATGAATGAATGAAAATACTACATTTTGATGCCAATTCCTTATACTCTGCATGTTACAGAGGAGCCACAGTGGCTCTGATGTTTCCTGACATGTACCTGTTTTCAAATCTCCATCACAGATATGTGACGGTGAAGACCAATCCCCCCCACAAGTATGTGTTTACAGTTCGCTTCCATCAGAGCATGCCACCTGGATCCATCGGCTTCAGCTTGCCCCAGGTAACCTACACCAGATGCCCTTCCTCCATTTGATGCTTGGTTCTGGCAGACTCTTTATATGTATGTACGTCTATGTATGTATGAAGGCAAATAACATTTTCCTTGTGTGTCCTTCAGTCCTTCCACTTCTGTTCGCTATGATCTACTAACCTTGTGGAAGGAAGTGTTTCTGTCACATGTAATATCTGTCTATGCTAATGAAATGACCATTGCTACACTCTTTCACTGTTACTCACTGCTGTTCAGCACTCTGTTGTTCTGTTTTCGGCTTTTAATGTCTGTCATTGCCTTTGACCTTTACCTATCTCTGCTTGCCTTTCCTCCATGTTAACTTGACCTCAGCGTGGCCTCTCAGGTACTGCTGTAACTTTCTCACCCCAAGGGCTTATTAAACAAACAGTTTAGGCTCCATTTGATTCTCGTTACTGCAGGTGCCACATCATAGACGCAACACTTTAGTTTGTAGGCTTCTGTGCTTACACTGTATATAAGCTCAACATGACACCTAAACAATGCAAACTGGTTGTCCAATAAGCCCTATCATCAGAGAAAAGTTACCTTGTTGTTTGTGAGAACCATTTAGAAAATAGTAGTGTTGTTTCCCGTATTAAGCCAGACAAACTTGTCTCCCCTATGTTGCTGGTTGTTAAAGGAAATCTGGGCATATTGTTCTGTAAGAGGAAAAACCTGTTCTTAAGTGATCGTCATTAACAAGGCAGAAACTGAAATAAGAGGCATATGCTCATATTTGTTTATTCTCGCTGCAGAGGAAATGGGCTGGAATCTCTATTGGTCAGGATGTGGAAGGTAAGCCAGTATTTCTGACATATGTACATATGTGACCAGTATGTGCACTTACAAGTTCACTTTCCCATGGTATACAGTACATAATATCACAAACTTCCATGTCGTCTTCCTAAAAGGCAGCTCTGTATAGCATTCAACACTCTTTCTTTCCTTGTCAGGGTAGCCATGGAAACATTGATTCTGTGTCTGAGCTTTAATGGGCAAAGCTCTTTCACCTGTATTGATTTTATCTGTGTAAGGCGGTTGTGGGGAAATTGCGCAGCTATTATTTATTGGATGTTGAGCGGGCAGAAGGAGCGTAGTGGGTGATTCTTACCAAAGGAAGAGCTTAATTGTCCAACCTTGCCTCGCCAAAACAAAACGTTATTATATTTTGCCTGTTTGTAGTGTCGGCTATCTATCTGTCGGCTAAGTATCTATGTATGTTTTGTATTGTTTCAAGGTTACACCAGTGGTGGTTGGTGGTTAAAATTGAGTATGAAGCACGAAGTTGTGGAGGATTTCATGGGAGCGGGGTAGGCTGGGGCTGGCGTTCCGGAGCCATGCTCCCTATAAGAACATTTTGATAGTGAATGACTTGAAAATAAGCCATTAAATGGTGACTCCTGGTGGATTTGCTGGAGAGGCTCGTTCAACAAAATCCAAACATTAAATGATCATACTGATAATTGTCAATTACAAAGTTGATCATGTTTATGTCCCCCACTAGTCAAGGTGTTTGGGGAACTTAACCAGTATTTCAGGTAACTCAAAAGAGAGGCATAAACAAAACCTTCAGGACGGGTACGAGTAGAGGCCAAAGGAACTCTTAATAATCATAGAAAATGGCTATTGAGTGTAATAAATCTTACCGAACGAAAGTGAAATAAACTACAGAAAGTAATCTCACCAACAGGAGGGCAAAAAGTGAGAAATGGCTCCCAACCTCTCTGCAGCTTCCAGCATCCACCAATAATCTATTCTCAAACTGCAAGTTTAAATTAACTGCAGCTCTGACGTGGTCCTTGGGTTTTCTGTGCATTTTGGCCGAACAGCTAAAATTGCGTAAATCACTGAATCCAGCTCTTACTGGCATGTTTTCCACTGATGTTCCATTATAAGCAGACACAGCCTGCGCGCTATTAGCCTGAATGCTCCCAGTTAGCCATTGATGGTTCTGATACCAGTGCCGGTGAAAGAGTCTTGTAACAGACCGGTTTTTCAATACACAAATACCAGTGTTGGTAGAAGATTCGTAATTCGCAGAACGTGACATTGCAGAATCCTGTCGACCACGTTGCATTTAGCCGAATACAAAGACATTGTTGAAAATTGATGTTTGGATGGAATATACTAGTATATAAGTAGTAAACTAGTATAACTAATACGCTAATGGTGACCCAAGGAGTGTTTTGACAGTTAACAAACACTGTCATTTGTCAGACGTACTGTCAATCATTTTTACATGAACATGTAAGATCGCACAGTTGGCCAAGCAGTGCTTCAGAAGCAGGAACAATAGGGTGATTGACCAGTGACAAAAATTGATAACATCCACTGAAATGGATGTAGTCATGAAACACAGTTTGATCAGATTTAATGTGCTCATGTCATTTTAAACTTGGACTGTGGGGGCCACTGTTTGTACAGCTTGCCTTGTCAATTTGTCAATGTAGTATGCAACACAAGCAAGAGAACAATTGGTAAATTTAACAAAACATACACGATTTGAATATGCCTTGGCAAGGTGAGGAAAGTTTATTTTTATAGCACATTTCATACACAGGCAATTCGATGTGTTTTACATAAATAATCATTTTTTTTATTTTTTATTTTTTTATTAAGCACTGCTGCGTCTCCTTAAAAGGACAAGCTGTCTCATGTCAAATGAAAGTGCATTAGACTAGGATGGGTAACTCTAATGTGGTTGAACCCACCTCAAACTGTCACTCAATCTGTTCCTTCTCGTTCAAATGTACACAAAAAGCAGCAATCCCTTTTCATTCCTTTTTCCCAGAATTCCTGCTTACAAAGACCAAGCAGGTGTCTAGAGAGTAGAGGTGCAGTGGTCTGATAATTGGAGATTATCCGCTCACAGAAAGCATTATTAGTGTTATTAGTGCTGGACTGCCCAGAACTAGAGCGGCTAATTGCCTGATTTCCATAAACCATAGCAGCAGCAGCAGTAGCAGCAGCTGTTATAGATCACCTCTAAAACAAAAAGTCAGCTGTTTTTACAATGTTCTTTAGAACTGGTGCTGATGTATGCTAGCATCACTCCTGTTAATTTAGCATGGCTCTTCTTGCTCACCACAAGCCCTTGAGGCTAGGCTTGCTGTGCAAATGTACTTACTTCTCTTGTAAGGACTCAGGACTGTGGTGTTCGTGGGTGATCCACGGAGGTGCACTAGAGGGCACATATGAGAAAGTGATATAAAGCTTGGCATGAATATCATTTGAAGGAAATGTGTGAAATAAGCATCATGTAAGACTCCTGTCTGTCTGTCTGTCTGTTCTCCACACAGTCACCAGCTACAATTTTGACAAGGCAAAACAGTGTGTGGGCGCCATGACAGTGGAAATCGACTTCCTGCAGAAGAAGAATGTGGACAGCAGCCCCTACGACACTGACAAAATGGCCGCAGAGTTCATCCAGCACTTCAACAGCCAAGCTTTCAGCAAGGGCCAGCAGGTGAGGGAGCGAGGACCTTGAGCTGCCAAGGGCAACGCTTCAGTAGAATAGGCATTCACTACACGCTCTCAGTTATCGACCTTTCACAGCCATTGTGCTAAATTGTGCTAAGTGCTAAGGCCTACGTTGTCATAGAATTGCCTCTGCTAGGACACGTATGGATTGAAGCATTGCCTTTGTGAAGCTCTTTCCTTTATTGCTTTTACACATCAGTGTGTTCTTTTAAGATCAATGTTCATTCAGCTATAGAGACAAGGAGTTATCTTGAGATTGCTGCGCTCGAACCTGGTAACCATAGTTATGTCAACCTGTCAATCCTTACAATGAGCTTCACAAGAACTGACCGACCACATTGACCCCTGGAGATTCCAGGAGTTGATTATGGTTTCTTGGAAAGGGTCATAGGTCAGTGAAAATACCATTTCCTTCACATGGTCAGATGCTTACATGTGCAGATTACGTCCCGAGCGTGGAGCTATTCTCTATCTACTGACTACAAGAAGTAATTGGACCTGTTTGTGTGTGTAATTTGATTGTGTTTAACAAAGCACAGAATGATAGTGTCTGTCTCCTCTGGGGGCAATGTAAGAGAGCAGGGTGTTTTTTCATGTTAATCAGCCCAGCGACTGACTGATTTGGCTTGGGAGTTGAGTCGCCTATTTTTTTGCAGCTTTTAATTAGTGGCTAATTTAACTGCTTACCAAGAAAACCCTCGGTTGGCCTCCAGGTATTCGATTTAATTTCTTGCTTGTTAGAAGGAACCTGACTAAATTTAAACTTGCAAATTTCAACTTGTGCCACCATGAAGATGCAGCTGTAGCGGCATCATAGAAGTTCTATTTTCACTGGTATCATATCAGTGGATTTCGATGTATTGTAAGATATTACCATTGTTAAGTGTCCTTTTCCTGTGACCTGTTTTCCTGAAATCTCTGTTCTCTCTCTTTTCATTTTAGCTTGTCTTCAGCTATTGTGACAAGTTGTTTGGCATTGTGATCAAGGATATAGAGGGCATGGACTCCAGCATCCTCAAGGGAGATGCGAGCACGGGCAAGAAACAGAAGGTACTTCGAGCGGGACCGCCCTTCTCTCGTTAACTTGCTGATATTCTGCATTGATCTTGATTCTGCATTGATTCCTCACCCCCGCTTCTTCTTTTACAGATTGAGATTGGTTTGTTGCTTGGCAACAGTCAGGTGATTTTCGAGAAAGCGGAGAGCTCTTCTGTTCAGCTCATTGGTGAGTGTTTACCTCACACACACACACACACACACACACACACACACAGCTCACTCCCTCAAATATTTTCTACAGAGCTTTTATTGGACACAGTGCTGAGGTCCTCACCAAGAGTTAGTCTTTCATAGGTGAGGTTTCTCAAAGCCACTTGCCTGTTCTAGATGATATTTTAAAATACGGCCGGTCATCAGCAGCAGCTGTGGAAATGTGTACCTCTCCATCAGTGATGCCACGCCTCACTGGCTCACACACAGTGTATGGGGTTAGTCACATTCACAATTCATCTCCTTACACAACCACAAATAAGTCCACCTTCACCTGCTCTCAGATGTATTTGAACTGTTTGCTGATAAGGGTTTCCCGATATGTGCTAGTTATCTGCATTCGACTCCCCTTCTGCGAGGTCTCAGACAAACAAACAAACAACACTGCTTTCTATTTCTGTCCTGCTGTTCTGTTTTCATGGAGAGTTTTAATTTAATTAGCTGAAACCACATTGACATGTCAGCCATGTACTCCTTCAGTATCTCATTTGTGTACTGCCAAGTATCACCACTAGGTGGAAGTGTCTGCACTGTTTTTGGAATGAAAGGCTGCTTTTAGTTGGACTTGTTTTTCCTGACGTATCATAGGTTTCCCAAATTTGTTTTATCTGCATTTATTCAGCCTGTTTGACCTTGTAGCCATGTAATATGAACCCCAAATATAGTTTTAATCCTTTTAATTTAATAGTTTTAATTGCCTGGCGTGTTTTGCGAGTGAAATGTTTTGAAAGCTTTTTGCGTGACGTTCAACTCTAAAGCCCTGGTCATCCTCCCACTCTCTGCTCCCACAGGGAAGGCCAAAACCCGAGAGTCTCGGCAGTCCATCATCAACCCGGACTGGAACTTTGAGCGCATGGGCATCGGCGGCCTGGACAAGGAGTTCTCCGACATCTTCCGCCGGGCCTTTGCGTCACGAGTCTTCCCTACCGACATTGTGGAACAGATGGGTGGGTCCCCCTTTTCTGATTGAGACCCCCCCCCTCCATCTCTGTTGTTCCCTTTCTCTTTTGCTTTTAATTTATTCCTGCTCTGCACTCTCTCCTGCTCTTTTTTTTGCTGTCAGGCCACCTCTCACGGCCTATCTGTACCTCTCTCTACCTGTCTGTTTCTATTTTTCATCTCTTCCTTTTCTCTCAGCCTTTCCCCTCTGTCCTACGGCACTCTCTCTTTCCTTTTTCCTTCCCTCTCTCTTTCCCTCTCTCCCCATCTGTCATGTCCTTGTTTCATAGTCCGTGTCGCGTGGTTTGGCCAGACCTCATCGCGCTGTCACCAGTAAATCTTCTCTGGCCCACACACTGTCGGCATCCCAGCATGCACCGGGAGGGCTGACTCATGAGGAAGTGAGTGGGACCCGTCCGCCAAAGTAAACCCTGCCGTCTGAAGCCTAATGATTTAATAATGATCCCGTCTAAGATTCTGGTGCTTATTGTGCACGATTCTGACTGGTGCTTGGGGCAGTGGGAGTTGAGAAAATGCTGCAAAATTACAAGTGGAGTCGAGAGAAATGCTGAGAAGGCTCTGAGGTGTCCAGTTTCTCTCTTTGCTTAAAGTGCATGTCAATTATGACAAAATATACCTTTGTTGCGTTCTATAGTTTGTGACAGTAATGCTCTGTTTGTGTAACATGACCTCAGCAAAGGCTTAACGTCATTTTCGATCACAATGCACTCTAAGGGTGAAGAATGTACTAGAGGCAGTAAGTTTATTTGGAAATTTTGCAGGCCTCAAAATTATATCTGGCTAACCATAGTTTTGTTAGGTCAGAATTAACCTCATATTACCCTGATTACCTTATTTAAATGTATGAACAGAAATTAAGTTGATTAATTAATTAGAGCTCATGTGATTTAATGAAGGTAGAACCTAATACTTATGTGGGAAGCTAGATTGAGTAGTTGTAGTACACGTGCTCAATCTCAGCATCCCTGTCAGTAAGGGTCAGTGGCAGCATCTGCTTTACCTATACTCCTCCCTACAGAGAGGCCTGCCTCAGCTATTAGCATTAGCATTAACTATAGTATTAGACAACTGCCGTGTCCAAGCAGCGGTTCTAGAATGTTCCGCCCAGTCACCGCTACAGTAGAGCGCGTATGCACGACACCACGTGATTTTACTGAAGCGTTTCATGAAAGGAGAGCATTGTTTACAAAACACCTGATAAATAAATATCTTCAGCGCGCACTTGAGCACACACACACACACACACCCCCAGCCAGTGCGGTGACATGTGGCTGGGAGATGACCTTTGGGGTGCTGATGTACGCAGGAGTTGGCCTCTGGCTGGGAGCAGCTGGCCAAGGTAATGAGATGGCAAGCTCTGATAGCGCAAAGGTGAGGGCCTAATTGGGCTGTGTGGGGAGCCCAGGTGCAGAGGGAGAGAGAGGGGGCGGACGGGAGAGAGAGAGAGAGAGGGGGAGGACGGGAGAGAGGGAGAATCTGGTCTTTAGGAGAAATGGAGGGGGGAGGGTATGGGAGGGGAGGACCGACAAAGCTTGGGTGGGAAGACCGAGAACTTGCACTCTTAGTCACACCTGCACACTCCCTCTCCATCAGTCTCCCTCACGCACAACCTTCTGTCACGCACATACACACAAGTTCACAAACGCCCTTTTACATATAGTAAAGGTCTTCTGTACACACACCTCCACACATAGAGAGACACACATTCACAAACTCACACACTTAGAAAGACAAGGGGGGAAAATCCCTGCCTTAAAGGTCAGCCTCGTGAGTGAGGACAGTGGCTGCATTGCCCCCCCCCCAAACACACACACACACACACACACACACACACACACACACACACACACACAGAGAGCCCTCTCCCCTCCCCAGCAGTAGTCTCGTCAGGCCTGACCGTGCCCCAGCTGTCATCAGGTGTGAATGGGCCGGGCTGATTTGGATCTGGGACCTGGCGCTGATCTGCAGCCAGTAAATGGCAGGCGGCGGGTGTAATTAGGCCGGCCGTGAGAGAGGCTGTCTGGGCCGCAGCGCTGCGCCCCACGCCACTGATCTGAGTGGTATTTGTGTATGAAAACACATCTGTCAAGCTGAAACAACTCAACAGGCTTTTACTGTAAATCCACGCCCCCCCCCCCCCCCCCCCCACACACACACACACACACACACACACACCCCCACCCCCTGGATTTTTCACCCTGGTCTGCTCTTACAGCAGGCATGATTGTAAGCTGGTGGTGAAGCTTCCAGTCTTTGGTTGGCTAGTTTATCCCTATATTAAAAGCGTCTCATAATACATAATAAAATAATTTGACTGGACACTAAACGGAATGTTTCCTTTTCTGTCTGTCTTTCCCTCTCTTCTTTCCTGTCTCTCTCCATTTTTTCTGTCCCTTATCCCTCTCTCCAGGCTGTAAGCATGTGAAAGGTATCCTGCTCTTCGGGCCTCCAGGATGTGGTAAGACACTGATGGCCCGGCAGATCGGGACGATGCTGAACGCTCGCGAACCCAAAGTGGTCAACGGCCCCGAGATTCTCAACAAGTACGTGGGCGAGTCCGAGGCCAACATCAGGAAGCTCTTTGCCGACGCAGAGGACGAGCAAAAAAGGGTGAGGGGGAGACCTCTGGTCTACTTTCATCACAGACTCACACATGCGCACACACACGTGTTGACTGTACCTACACACACACACACACACACACACACACACACACACACACACAGACAGACAGTATGGTCTAAAGATTCCACCAAACTTTAGTGGCTGGTATCCAAAACATGAAATAAGTCCATTCCTGCACTGCATTTTTTGGAGGAATGGGGACTTTCCATTGAACTTCCAATATTGCCCAAACCTAAGCATAATCCCCAACTTTGGATGCAACCCCAAGAATCTAGCCTTTCATGACAGTCTGTCAGTTTGCATTGCGATGTTTAATTAAAATATTTCTTTAAGGGTTATTGGCAAGATGTTATTGGCAAGTTGTTGGCAAACATCAACAATGAAAGCCCTGAGCAGGCTTGCGGTAGATGCTCAGTGAGTGTGCCACAATGGTGTACTTCACGGTGAGACATTGAAGAATCTTTTCAGCCATGGGGTCTCCCATCCTTGTGCAATGCTGGGCTGGGCCTGGGCTGGGTGCGACTGGGACAGTGATGGGACTCACTCAACACCTGCCTAATGAGTGTGGCGCTATCTCCAGCCAAACCTCCCCACCCACCCACCCATGCTCTCCCCGCCACCTCTTGTCCCGTGGGGGGCACGAGGGTGGCCCCGTCCTGCCCCCATCCCAATAACAGCCCCTCACCTGGGCTAAATGTTAAGGTTTTGTCCCAGAGTAGTTGACAGGGCGGCCGGTGATAGAGAGATAAGCCTTAATTGGAGGTGCCACTGTGCACGCGGCTAGCCAAGCCAAGGGCCGATCTCTGACCTTGGTGATGATTGCTTCTCATATTTAGGTTTGAATCATTAGCAGGAATGTTTATTTAATTTCCTCCAGTGGAGATTGATGGATTGTCCTTGGGCTGTTGGATGGGTGTGTGTGGTTTGTGTAACGTCAGTGAGTAGAGACGGCTGTTTTGAAATCTCTTGCAGCTGGGTGCCAACAGTGGGCTGCACATCATCATCTTTGACGAGATCGATGCCATCTGCAAGCAGCGTGGCAGCATGGCTGGCAGCACTGGCGTCCACGACACCGTAGTCAACCAGCTGTTGTCCAAGATCGATGGGGTGGAGCAGCTCAACAATATCCTGGTTATTGGTGCGTGTCACTTTAACCTAAATTAATATCTTGTTTAACATTTCTGACAGTAGCATATTCCCATCAGATATGTCTTTGCCTTGCATTTCTACTAACATATGTTACTAACAAAAGCTCATACGGATGCTTGTTGGTAGTAACTGACAATACTGAATGCTGGAAATGTCCTATGTTTTCATCCTCAGGAATGACAAACAGGCCTGATCTGATTGATGATGCCCTGTTGAGACCTGGCAGATTGGAGGTGAAAATGGAGATTGGTAAGAAATCTGCTCTAACATGCAGCAAGCCGTTCCTCTTCCCGCTTTCTGGTCGTAGTGGTATGTCTTTGTCTGCTCATGTTTCTGCGGCCCGTGTCCCCTTTTCTCAGGCCTGCCCGACGAACATGGACGTGTCCAGATCCTCAACATCCACACGGCCAAGATGCGCGACTTCAACCTGCTGGCCACAGACGTCAATGTTAAGGAGCTGGCAGCCGAGACCAAGAACTTCAGCGGTGCTGAGCTGGAGGGGCTGGTCCGAGCCGCCCAGTCCACGGCCATGAACCGCCACATCAAGGCTAGTGTGCTCCTCTCAAAGCAGGCCTGAAAAATCATTTTAACAGTTGCATATATAAAAAATAAATAAATAAATAAAAAAGGCAGAACCTGGGGGAAAATATGACCAAAAAGAGCCCTACATGAATGAGATTCACATTTCCATCATCTATATGTTGGAATTGTCCTTTTAGAATGGCTAAGATCTTAGAGAGATAGTCATATAATTAGAAAATTAACATCAAATTAAGTTTTGTATGTTTTTTTTTTTTTATTGTTATGTATTGGAGATCTAGCTCTTGTGAGGTAGTTAACTAGCTAGCGAGCTAACTACTGAGTGTGTAGATTGGAGAAATAAAAGTAGAGATGTAGCCATGTCCCCTCCCCACCTCAAAGCCTTATCTGGGCCCTCTCTAGTGCCCTGTGCTGAAAACTGGCCAAAAGCCAAACTGAACTGCAATTTGCTGAACTTTGAAGTCTTTGTTATTTGACCTAGCTTCCTATAGGCTGAGTTTCTGTAACATTGGTCCAGTCTGCTATAACCTCAGCTAATATGTCTCTCACTACTCTAGCCAGCCACTTTTCCTTACTTTCTTGTGTCTGTCTGTGTGTCTGTGTGACTGTGTGTGTGTCTCTGTGTCTCTGTGTGTGTGTGTGTGTGTTCATGAGAGACAGGAGAGTTTAATCAGACGTGCTGACTACAACACCCAGGCGAGCAAACACACAGCGAAAGGGAGGCGCTTACCAGTAGAATGCCCACAGAGGGCTGGTTCATATTTGATGGTGTTGAAAACAGATTGACAGGAACTTGCACAACTAACTGGGATGACATTAGCTTTGTCTCTCTCTCTCTCTCTCTCTCTCTCTCTCTCTTACCCACTCAACCATCTGTCTCTCACTCCTCTCTTGTGTGGGTCATGGTTTCTTAACAGACTTTTGGCCTACTTTGTCAAAAACAAAAATCAAATCAAATCAGCTTCTTGAGTTTCTCAGCAGCCTCTGTTTGGTAGATGGGTGGTGATGCGTATGTAACTGTATGTAAAGCCAGACAGACACTGTACGATTTTGGACCGATTTTAGCCCCGATTCAGTTGGCCTAGACAGGTTTTAGAATCCGGCCGAATTCCGGTCAGACCAGTTGTGGTTTATCGTGTGATCTCAGCAGGGCCACGAGCTCCAGAGAAGTCACATCATGTCTGTCCCACTTCAAATGGATTCTGTAATGTACTAACACTGAAGACTGGCCTACCTTTTTCTGTGTGTGTGTGCGTGTGCGTGTGCGTGTGCGTGTGCGTGTGGTGTGTGTGCATTTCACCGGCCCAGATTGCAGCTTTTGTGCATTACTGTTGGGGCCTTGCCTTCCTGCAGGCCAACCAGTAAGGTGACTCATGGGTTACTGCTGGCCTGGCTGAGTGAGTAACTCCCTGTTCTTCCATGCAGGCCAGCAACACCGTTGAAGTGGACATGGAGAAGGCAGAGAAGCTGCAAGTCAGCAGAGACGACTTTCTGGCCTCCTTGGAAAACGACATCAAACCGGTAAGTGTACAAGCAATAACTCCTCCATTTCAGGCTATTTATTTTTAGATTTGAAAGGTTATTTTATACATTTCTGGTTGAGTGTGCTCTGAGCATATTATCACTGATGGTGAGCAACAAAATGAATGTAATGATTAGTGTTTGGCATCGGTTCATCAAGTGCATTCTTGAGCCTTTCAGTGACGGTGCCTGTGCAAAATAGTCAATATTTAATTGTTAATATTAATAATTATTAGCTATTGTTAATAGCTGTGTTGTATATGGATGATATGTCATTTAACTCTATGTAAGCACTGTTTAAATACATTGTCCAGATAATGCGTTGTATATCCAGTGCAAATGATTTGATTGTGGTCCCACAAGGTTTATTGAGTTTCTCTTTTTGACCCTCTTCTTGTCCAGGCCTTTGGTACCCACCAGGAAGACTATGCCAGTTACATCATGAATGACATCATAAGGTGGGGCGACCCAGTGACGGCTGTGTTGGATGATGGCACACTGCTGGTCCAGCAGACCAAAAACAGCGACCGTACCCCACTGGTGTCCGTTCTACTGGAGGGTTAGTTGCGTTCTGTTCAGCAGCACTCCTTTGTCTTTCTGCCAGTTATTCATCCCTCTTTCTCCCTCCCTCTCTCTCTCTCTCCTTTCTCTCTGTCTGACGCAGTAGTGTCTCCCTCAGTGCTTGCCATTGCCCGTTGTAGATGAATTTAGTTTGAAAACTTCTCTCTGTGTCTGTGGTTTCTGTTCCCACCACTCATTCATTCTCTCTCTCTCTCTCTCTCTCTCATACACACTCACATTTGTGCTGGTATTTATGCAGTGAAGTTGTTTGGTTGATGTTTCTCACCCATATGCTCTGCCCTCAGAGTCCTCACCATGGCTGTGTGTGTGTTTGTATTCCCAGTGAAACCGCTGTGCAAAACATCATAAATGCCGTCTGTCCACAGGGCCGCCACACAGCGGCAAAACCGCCCTGGCTGCCAAGATTGCAGAGGATTCCCAGTTCCCCTTCAT
Organism: Clupea harengus; assembly: GCF_900700415.2. Classification (NCBI taxonomy): domain Eukaryota; kingdom Metazoa; phylum Chordata; class Actinopteri; order Clupeiformes; family Clupeidae; genus Clupea; species Clupea harengus. Next base: position 10,291,170 of record NC_045174.1, on the reverse strand, counting down.
CAAGATCTGTTCTCCAGACAAGATGATTGGCCACTCGGAGATCGCCAAGTGCCAGGCCATCAAGAAGGTGAGCGATGGCTCTATGGTTACTTTGAAAACTTCTCGTTCGTGCCTCATGCCACCTGTGCTGAGGTGTAGGTGCCATGTGTCGGCATCACGTCAGTCCAAAAAAAATCAAATTGGCTCTTGCTGGCTGATGTTATATATAAAGTTCTGGCTGTCTCAAGTCTTTTGTTATAAAATGTATGTTATGTTCATCCCTGTAGATATTCGAGGATGCCTACAAGTCTCAGCTAAGTTGTATTGTGGTGGATGACATTGAGCGGTTGCTGGGTAAGCATCCTTGCGTCAGATAAACAACACACCAGACATGTTTATCATAGGCCCTTCTTTAGTCAATAAGAAAAAAATTGAGTTGCGTGGTGATAATAGGAATGTTTTGTTTGACTCTTTCCAGATTATGTCCCAATTGGACCTCGGTTCTCCAATCTGGTTCTGCAAGCTCTGCTGGTGCTGTTGAAGAAACCACCTCCACATGTAAGTGCAGAAGACAGAGTTTAAAGCAGTGAGGGTGTGTGAGGTATGCAGTGGAGACACATCAGGTCTGTGGTACCTTTAGTGTGAAGCCCATACATGTTTGCTGATGCATATCTCCCTGCTGCTGTGGTAAGAAGATTAAAACCAAAATGAACTGAAGTTGACCTTGAATTGAACTTGAAGTTCACTCCATACTAACACTAGTTAAAAAGTTAAGGCTTCCTAGTATTTGCCTCAGAGCAGGTTTAGAGTATGGGCTGTTGTGACTCCCTCTCAGTACAGCACCAGTCATGGCCTTTGGCCAGTAGTCTCATGCTGTTGACATTCTGTTGCAACTCACTGCTGCGCGCACCCAATGGCAGTGCTTCTTAATGAGAACCAACATCTCGGAATCAGATAAGGAAGATGCATTACCGGTCGTGACGGACAGGGGGCAGTAGCTCGACTTCAAAGCTTGGTTTACTGGGAGAGTCGTAATGGGAGGCATTTATGGTATTTACTCCGTGCAATTTATGTAAAAATGTGTCTGCGGTTTGTGTGTGTGTGATTTTTGTGTGATTACTGTTCTGACTGTCATTTGTGTTTTCTTGTTCAAATCTGCACCTCATTAAGTGTAATTGTTTTGGTGGGAAGAGAACATTGTTTTTGTTGTGTCTAGAGATGTAAGTGTGTACATCGAAGGCCATTGTTTCTGATCTGTGGTTTACTGAGCTATGTAAACCAAACAATGTGTCTTGCCCCTCCCTTTTTTTAAAACATCGTCTCAGAGTAGCTATGGCTATATATATGTTTATAGATCTATTGGTTTATCTCATAGTTAGTATGCTCAAACTGTGTCATTTGATGATGGTGAAATGTCCAGTGTGAAGTAGTGGTGTTTGTTACAGACATGGTGGATTCTTGTCATGCCCCATCTACTTTTAGAAGGAAATGGTAAATTGGCATGGTTGGGTTGTGCCTGGTGGTTAGGACAATTCCATTTACACTTGTTTGAGAATGTAGGGCAGTGTTGTTTACTGGTGTTTACGGTTGGGATGTGTTTGTGCTGTGTCTGGTCGTAGGCCTGTGTTGTGTGCTGTTGTGTTACACACATAGTGTGGTATTGTGCTGTGGTGTATAGTGTAGCTCTGTGAGCGAGCTCGGTGTTGTTCTGCTGTTGCATTGGAGGTGTATTGTGCCGTGGCGTGGTCGTCGTCGTCGTTGTTGTTGTTGTTGTGGTTGTGGTAGGAGCTGAATGGGGCTGGCTGTGCTATTTCCCCCGGAGTGGGGAGCAGGAGCAAGGGGCCCGTATAGCCCAGGAGCCCAGCAGGGAGCCGGCCCCCGAGCAGAAAGGGACCGGTGGGAGAGCGGTGAGCTGGCAGAGCCCGCCGCCTGTGTGGCACTTCATCTGCATGCAACCAACACAAGCCCCGCGCCATGGGGGGTTGAGGGGTAGGGTAAGGGTCGGGGGGGTGGTGGTGGAGGTTTTTGGGGGGCGGATGGGGACGGGGGGGGTGAGGCGGCATACGGACCATAATCCCCCTCTTCTCATAGCTGCGGGCCTCTGGGAATCCGTCAGCGCCTGGCCCAGTTGGACAGGGTCGGAGGAGTGCAGGAGTGCAGATAACGCAGGGTGGGGGGGGGCTTTGTTTAGGGGTTTTGTTTTGTGTGGGGGTGTGTTTCACCACAGCAGACACCTCGGGGTCTGTGTCTCTTCACAGCGTGACATACATGCTGCTGCAATGTGAGGTCTTGGCTGAACAGGAGATGTGTTGCGATCTATAATCGCTCAGAACGTGCAGCATCTCCCATTTCACCACAGGGTTCAGGGAAATAAGCTGGGTAGAATGGCCTCCTGAGACTGGAAGAGTTGGGTCAAATCAAGGGACTGTATCACGCATCAACCAAAGACATCATAAGGTTAAACAAATTGAATCATATTATTGTACAGGCTTGGAGTACCGGCTGCTGTAGCCCCTACATGAGGTGCTATTTCTTGGTGTTTCCGCCCTGGCCTCCTCCAGTCATATTATGGGATGCGTTTCTGGTTTGTCCTTCTCAGGGCCGCAAACTGCTGATCGTCGGCACCACGAGTCGGAAGGCCGTGCTGCAGGAGATGGAGATGCTGGACGCCTTCAGCACCAAGATCCACGTCCCCAACATCTCACAAGGAGAGCAGCTGGTGGAGGCCCTGGAGGTGAGCACCTGGTCCAGGGGAGAGGGACACGGTTAGCACCTGCCTGGGGATCAACCACCAGCCTCAGAACGTCAAGTGTTGTGCACTACTGATGCAATCCACTGGAGGGGGCTCTCTCTATGGCTCACTCCGTATGAGCATAGTCTGTTTGTTTGTTCCCATCAGCAGATTGATTTTTCAAATTAAAATGACAAGGTTAAAGAAAGAAGCCTTGCTAAACACCTGACGCTTGATGGGTTGGGATTGAAAATGGTTGCTGTTAACATTTACACCTCAAAGGCACACCTGCACACACATGTAATGTGTAATTTGCTGCAACCACATTATTTGACTATAGCTAGCCTCTAACCTCCTCATGGGTGATGACACCTGCAGGCCTGAGGTGAAGGGTTGAGGCCTGTTTATGGTGTTTCATTCTTACTGGCAATGACTGATGTTACGGGTGGTTGATTTATAAATGCATCAACAAACAGGAGTCATCTGAATTAATGGGGGAAATTGGCGACTGGTGAACATGCTCAGATGCGTGTTGTGGTTGTAACACCTTTTCTCTCTGTCTGTCTGTCTGTCTGTCTGTGTGTCTGTCTGTGTGTGTGTCTCCCTCTCTCTCTGTGTGTGTGTCTCCCTCTCTCTCTCTCTCTCTCTCTCTCTCTCTCTCTCTCTCTCTCTCTCTCTCTCTCTCTACTTCCATCTGGCACAGATGCTTGGTAGCTTTCAGGAAAAGGAGCGCGCCGTCATTGCAAAGGAGGTGAAAGGCAAGCGTGTGTGGATCGGCATCAAGAAACTGCTGATGCTCATCGAGATGTCCCTGCAGGTGTGTGTGTGTGTGTTTGTGAAGAATAGCTCGAGAGCATCCGTGCCCACCCATGTGTCTAGACTGCAGCCTGAGTCACGGCTCTCTCTCACGAGCACATTTTGTGGCCCGAGTCAATGTGAATTAGTGTCAGTTATGGGCCTGGTGACGAAATGAGAAACAGGCTGCGAGAGAGGAGCGCTCCAGAATGGTGGGAGCGCGGCCAGTAGTGTAAGCAGCGTTGCTCAACACTGAAGGCAGGGCTACCGGCCTGGTTGGAATTAACATAAGCTCAAGTGTTCATTTGAACATATAGTTTATTCTTTTTTTTTTCTTCTTTATTTCCAAATTTTAAAAACCTTTTTTTTTTTTGTATGGCCTGCCTTTGTCAGTTCATCATGGGGTTACATCTGAGTTTATGGTATCAAGTCAGTAATTTGGATATTTTCATTTTAGTCATTTGAAGTATCCACTGAAGATACCTGTTGCAATGTTAAATATTACTAAATGAAATGCACATAGTGCTTTTTTGGTGCTGGGTATTGGCACAGTTGCTCCGATTTCATTCGATTCCGGAAAAAAAGTGCTGAAAAACAGGACTATCCTGGGAAAAACAGGACTGTCTTGGGAATAACAGGATGTCTGGTCGCCCTACTCTAAAGCGAACACAAATTTACTAATGTAGAGGCACACATGGATATAGTTTCTTTAACAGTGAAACAAATGGATGGAAACGACAGGCGTTTGCAGAAGTTGAACGAGAGCGCATCATCTATTAGGGAAAAACTGGTAATAATTGGATTTCTTTAAAATGATGGTTAGGCTGTTTGAACAATGCGGAAACTAACCTAGAAAATAGGAAGAAATTCATAGTGGCCTTAAAGTTCAATTAAGAATATTTTCAAATAAATATTGAATCAGACACTTTTTTTTAAAGTAGGGACATAGATTATCAGTGTCGAGTATCTTCTATAAAATTATATTTTTGCACACCCCCAGTACTTGTACCTAAGTCATGTCCATGTCAATCACTTATCAGTGGTCAAAAACAGTGATCTTGTTTTCATTTCTACAGGGTTGCGAAGGTTACACTGTGCATGCAGTTTGTCAGTAAACATTTGCTAGAACTTATGTGTATTGTAGTGTTATTTTCCATATCATCATCAATATTCTGCCATTCATGTGGGTTAATCTGCAGTCTATATCATGTCATATCATGGCATGATGTTCTGTTTGAAATTGTTTACACATAGTTTTATGGGGATTTGTAGTTTAGTGTGGCTGAGTTTATGGCACTTGTAGTCCTGTTTGTGCGGGATGCGGTGTGTAATTGCTGTGGTATGTGCCGAGTGTTCCCCACCATTCCCGAGAAAGAGAGAGAGAGAGAGAGAGGAATGAACCTGTCTGCCGAGACATGCTGCTCCCAGCCACCAGCTATGCTCTCCCTTCCCTTCCCCCTCTCTATCCATCTCTCTCTCTCTCTCTCTCTCTCTCTCTCTCTACGTTACTCACTCCTATATCCCCCTCTTTCTTTCTTTCTTTCTCTCTCTCGCTCTGCTCATGCCTTTATCTCTTTCTCTCCTTCATCTCTCCCTCAAATTCCCCCCTTTCCTTGTCTTTTTTCCAGGCTCTTAGACTCCTCTGTTTCAACTCCAATGGCCGTAGGCAATCTGAGAGATGAGTTATTGCGTGCTCTGCCATTAATTTTTTTAACTCCTCCGCCCCCCCCCACCCCTCCCAAGCTTAACACCCTTTAGCTCTAACCGTTGTTCACGCTCTTGAATGTAATTCTCAAACTGAAGATGTTGCGTTGGAGAAGTGACTGTACCTGTTGTGTTACCTGTTGTGTTCGATGAAGAGTTAGAAATGGTGGCAGAGGAGTCCAGCTCTGTGTTTCGTCATCTTTTTGATGCGGTCACATGATACAGGCCTTGCCCCTCCAGTATTTTAGATTGGTCTTAAGCTCTCCCCTCTAGACTAATCAGGACTTTTATTATTTGTGTATTTTCGCTTTTTTTTACGTGACTTAGAAGTTCCTTCAATTGTAAGTTTAGATCATGTAATGAAGATGTGTTTTATGTTACTGAAGGAATAATTCATGATTTTGCAAGATGCTATGCCTATTGAATGGATGCAACCAAGCAGACATGTTGATGAAACCTCTCCATTTTGACACACAAATCCCCTCCCCATTGTCATGACCGCACCGGCGACCTTGGCGGTAACCATTATCGTAACGCCACCAAAACTTTGCCACAGCATCCATGTTGGATGTATCACCTTGGTTTGTGACCCCCCACTCCCCATGACACTCCCCAGCCATCCTTAAAGCCGTACTCCTCGGGACCAGGACCCAGGTGGCACTGGAGAGTTTGACAAGAGAACTCATTGCAGCCTGCTCTGATGACATGTCGCCCGTGTTGTCTGTGGGTGGTGTTGTCAACATGTCAGTCAGAGCAATGGACTGACTCCAACGCGCATAAGACTCAAATCTGACTTTGAATGACAAATGTTCTTCCATGTATACACGCTCGCATTTTTGGGTGTTCTCAGAATTTGAGGTTGCTGGCTGCCGATTGTGTTTGTTTTTTTCATTTGAATATGATCTCAATTTGTGTGTTTGTGTTTCAGATGCATGCTGAATATAGAGTTAGCAAGTTTCTGTCCTTGCTCAGGGAAGAAGGAGCGTAAGTATACCTCTCAAGCCCATCTCTTATAAGAAGCACATTTATTGCTCCTCGGCCTTGAAAGGCCACTGATGTCACCACGCCAGGTCATGTGACTAATGTCTTCCTTCTCAGGTTGGATTCGGACCTTCACATGAGGATATAGGGACGCTCTGATGTCACAATGCCCTGCAGACATTTATGGTAAGTCCAGACAGTGGCTCCAACACCAAAAAACAACACCAGCTAGTGTGACCCTAGCCCTGGGTACAAGGGTTAGTTTGTAGACCGTTGACATTTTGCAGAGTTCAAGGGCAGTCATTTAGTTCATGAGGATGCGAAGTGGGCCAAGCAAACACAGGCAGTGGCCACTCAGTGCCTTGAATGAGGTCAATGAAATGCAGGAGAGTGAGAGGGACCTCACAAACACTGTGCAGCCTCTCATGAATAGATCGCTCTCTAGCCCCCCTGATCAACTCTCTTTCATACTGGCCTCATCTCTCCCTGACAGTGGCCAAGGAGGACAAGACCACGGGCAGCTTGTGTTGGGAAGAGAGGGAGAGAGAGAAGGACGCTCTCTTTCGGCTCCTTCCGGTCTCTACACGCACTGAAACATGAGTGTTTGTCAGTGGTGATGGTGACCTGCCAGTGACACTACCACCCCCACCCCCCCATCCCCAGCTCAACGCTGTTCTGCGGATCAACCAGAACACACAACTCCCCTCTGTGGCTCCTCAACGTTGTCCTCCGATGCACGACCGGCCCCACACTCCCCTGAGTTGTTCTGTATAGGTGTCTCATTGTTTCTAGTGGATATATCAGTGGTCGATGTAAAAGCTGGCCTGAACTGTGTGTGTGTGTGTGAGTGTGTGTGTGCGCGAGTGTGCGTGTGTGTGAGTGTGCACACTCAAGCATGTCTGTGAAAAAGCTGCTGTGCTGAGTTTGATTATATTTGCATAGACTTAAGAAGAAATCATTCCACCAACAAAGAACAGTTTTCTTCCTAATGCCTTATCTGTGATCTTTCTCTCTCTCTCTCTCTCTCTCTCTCTCTCTCTCTCTCTCTCTCTCTCTCTCTCTCTCTCTATTTCTTTCTCTCACCCTTGTTCTTAATGATTATGCTAGTGCCTGAGCTCACTTAACTGTTTTATGATGATCGTGTTTCTAATTAAGGACACTAGTTGTGCTTTTCCTGACCAAATCCTCGATTGTGACTCTGTTACTGTTGTACTTTTGTAAAATAATTTGTTTTTCACTGAAGTGTTTCAGCTCACTGTTGTGCCTTTGCATGAAGTAGCATTAGGGGAATAGTTTGACTAGCTGTTGTTGCATTTAATAGAGGTGAAGGATTTGTGTGTGTGTGTATCTCTACAGCCAAAGGGAAACTGTGATTTCTCCGATCTTAGGAAAATGGATGGATGTCTCTGTAGTGTAGAATGGCTAACTTACACCATCCTCTTTCACCTAAAAAAAAAATGGCCCATCCTTTTTATTCGACGCATCAGAGACCCAAACGGCTAACTGCACCAAGATGGCCAAACTGGAAAGTATGGTCGGATTGGCGAGCGAGGCTACGAGCGGTGATGTCATCGCCACGGATTTTTAAAGTGCTGTGCACCGAGAATCAAACGCGCTGACCCAAACTCCCCTGGGCCCAATGTGTGCCCCGCAGCGCTGGCTGTTGGCACAGACCCCACACTCCTTCTCTTCTGCTCCCTCTATCTCTCGCTTTTGTTTTTCCTCCCTTCTTCAACCATCTGAAGAGCCAGAAAGGAAAATGACTGACTCTCTCTTAGTTAGTTCGTCTTCACATCCAATCTATCAGTACGGGATAGTATAGCATCACACAAAATCCCACCACAACACTCGTCTCCAGCACAGAAATATCAGACGCAAACTTCCAGTCTCTGTCAGAGGCAGGAATGTTTTCCTAGTTTTCCATGGACGCTATAAGGGGAAGGGGAAGGGGAAGGGGGGGGGGAACTGTCTTGCTGGCCACCTACACACTAGTCTTGAAGAGGTCATAAAGGCTTAGGTAATGCTTATAACTGGGTAATGTAAGGCTCATGACCATTGTCACACTTCCAAGAAGCTACCCCAAATTATCTTGCCACACAGTATGAATACAGGGTGACTGATGTCTCTTCCACATGTCATTTAATCCAGCCTGCACATCAGTGTTTCCCTATGAAGGAAAATACTGTATATTAGTAGATTTCAGTGCTATGTAGAGATTTTTAACGTCTCGACCTGCAGTCTTTGTGTGTGGAATGTATAGTGTCAAACGTGGTGAAGCCAAGAACACAGTTGTGCACAGTACAGACGAACACAGTGCCGTTATATAATCTTGATGTATATGTTTCTAACATTGTGATTGATATTGGATGCTCTATAAAACAGTGCGATCTTGTCCGAGTGCAATTTTGATTGCAATAAAGATACACTAAAATGAGAATTGAGTGAACATTTAATGAACCAGTGTTCTTTGATCATGTGGGTTCCTTTGCCTTCTTGTCCCTGTCAACACATATGCACACACACACATAGTGTTTAAACTGATGTGGCTTTAGCAGTGGGTGTAACAAGTGATGTCAGAACTGCAAATTTAAAACAAATTTTCTAATTCCCTTTCCAAATGTGTGTCCTCCCCATCAGAAACATTTCTCATCATTTGTGAAAATCTGTGACTTCTGAGCACATTTGTTTTTGATTGTAAGCGCTATTGAACAGTGCCTAATGCTGGAGGTCTGTCACTGACAAGTTAGCGAGGCCCATATTTTTTCTCTTTCTTTCTCTCTCTCTCTCTTTTATATGAAGACCAAGACAATAACTAGGCAGGCAGGCCTCACATAAGTACAGACTGCAGCCATTTATCATCATGTGACCTTAGTGTGAAAATGACAGTGCAGCTGCTTCTATTGTGAGATGGAGGCTTGGGGGAGGGTGATGATTAAGATGCCACCATTTATTATACTGTGGGAAACTCAGACATTGGACTGTCAGCCCAATACATCTGTACTTACAAAAAGTGTCAAGAAAAACTAACCTTAAATGTATGTTCCGTAAGTGTTATGAGCACCAGTGGCTGACACTGTTTTTGTAGATTTTAGCATGTGCAGTTGATTTTGAAAAAGAATGAAAAACACGAGTCAAGTAAGGTCTTCAAATATATAATCTTAGTTCATACAGATATATACATTGTATAATAAATAATATTTATAAAAACATAACTTTTTTCAGATTATAAAATAAAAAGGGAATTATTAACTTTAAAACTTTTTATACAAAACTTTGGATATAGCAGGGGGAGAGATGGGTTGAGGTGTGGAGATGCACTGCTGTAGGTGGGTGGGGGAGAAAGTGTGTGTGTGTGTGTGTGTAGTGGGGGGAATAAAGGGTGAAGCCTTGGCACAGAAACAGGTAGCGTAGCGCACGCCATGCTAGCATCTGCTGTGCGCTTTCGTCTCAGAAGGTAATTAATGGGGGTGCAAGCATGACTGCTTGAACTGTCAGAACATGTTGTCTGGAAACCTGCGCTGGTCTCTTCCACCATGTTAATGCCGCTCTAACCCCAGCTCTCCTTATCTCTCTCTTACCTGGCCCACACATACCTCTTACACAGACATCCAGTCATAACACACACACACACACACACACACACACACACACACACACACACACACACACACACACACACACACACACACACACACACACACACACACACACACACACACACACACACACACACACACGCTCTCTCATACCCCCCCCCCCAAACACACACACTGACTCCCCTTTCCCCACTCCACAGAGCAGATTTATCCCCCTCTTACATCACTTCCTCTTTTGCTAACCTTCTTCCTTCCTTTCTCTCTTTCCTCTCTCTCCATCCTCCTAGCTCTCCTTTCTATCTCCATCCTTCTCCAATCTCTCCTTCCTTCTTTCCTCTTGTTTCTCCCCCTCATACCAAGAGGGATTGAGATGAATGAAATCGTTTCACAGTAGTATGAGGCGCACACTGTACCACAGCTTTACAATGGGTTAGGTCATCCACAGATTATTGTCAATTATCAGAATTAGAGTAACTCCTACCATTAGTATTGTCATTAGTAGTTTCTGTAAGTGCAAAGTTGACTGTTATTTGCACGTATCAGTGTGTTTTTTGTTGTTTTGTTGTTGTTTTTACTTTCAGAAAGCCCTTTCTTTGTCACTTTCCATGTCATCATAACCAGTCAGTTTTGTTCTGGTTCTGCCATGGTTTTCTCTGCAGGTGGACTAAGAAGGACTTCTGGACACCCTTAAGCGTTTCTCAGACCAGTTTGGGAGGAGGTTGGGCTAAATAAACCCAGTAGGGTTGTGTGTGTGTGTGTGTGTGTGTGTGTGTGTGTGTGTGTGTGTGTGTGTGTGTGTGTGTGTGTGTGTGTGTGTGTGTGTGTGTGTGTGTGTGTGTGTGTGTGTGTGTGTGTGTGTGTGTGTGTGTGTGTGTGTGTGTGTGTGTGTGTGTGTGTGGGGGGGGGGCTGTCCCCCATTTCCACAGGACCTACATGATACCACATACATTAATCTCCCACATAGGTAACAGAGAACGCCAAAGCAAACACAGACAGAATGCACTTTTAAGTTTTTTCCTAATACAACACCACCCACTGTCTACCTCTTGTCTTTTTGTTCTTACATGTCCCAAAGACATTAGAGAGAGTCTGCAGAAGCCCACGGCATCGTGTGCGTGGACCCTCCACTCTCTGATGGCGCACAGCAGTACATCTCCGGGGGGTTCAGAGCTGAGGAGGAGCACTGAGAGCCACAGACGGAGAAAGAATGTGTCTTTTCCCGCGAGCGGCGTGGCGGTGTGCATACCAGCGTCGTTCTCCAAGCCTTGCGCGAATATGTCAGAAATGTAAAGGGGCCGTAAAAACAGCAACAGAAGCTTCCAGGCATTTTGTCTCCTGCCACTGAAGGCTTACAGTGTGGGCAGCAGCAATGGCACAATACTTTGGGGGTGTGGAGATGGGGGGGGGGGTGTGTGTACAGAGCAAGGGGTGTTCAGTAGTGAAGTGAGGGCTAAGAGTTGACAGGGGTAAAGTAGGAAGGGGGTTGATCCATTCAGTAGTTTAAGACTAGAAGTGTCCATTCTCCTTATCTTTTTACATTTAGTGTCCATATATATAGCACAGCTCTGGAGTGTGTGTGTGTGAGTGTGTGTTGGTATGAGCAATACAGTGTGTGCATGTAGCCTCCAGTCAGAAGGCCACATTGACAAGGGAATAGGATTTACAGTTGGTGGCTATAAATCACCTCAACCAAATGTTGAGCAACACTCAGCCTGGTGGATGGAAGTCTGCACAAAGAAGTTTGGAAGTAGAGGAAGCGGGCTGGATGAGCACACGCTCAAGGCAAGGCTGTTGCTACTGGGGTGACAGGAGGTGACATTTTCAGGGGCCCAAAGCTGGAGAGGCCCCACAGAAAATGGTGAATTAATTCCCAGCTACAACTGCAAGAATAGCTGTCCACCTAGTTATTACAGTGCATCCTGGAACCCAGCCTGTTCAGGTGGACTAGCTAGGAACAGTTGAGACGGCCAGGGAGGGACCTTACAAAGGATGCAGGGGTAGACCCTTTCTAGGGGGGCATTTGTCACATTGTGATTGTGTACGTTTGTGTGTATGTTTCAGGTGTTTGCCTGATCCATTTGTTTTTCTCTTCCAGTTTTTTTGAGTCTCTTTCTCTCTCTCTCTTGCCTGTCCTTGTCCTCTCCTCTCCTCCCTGCTCCCCCTCTCTCATTTGCACGTGTGCACGTCATAGATGCGCGTGCACTCCTGGCAGCTGACATAGCAGCACCAGTGGAACACGCAGTGACACTTCTCCTTGCGTTTCTCCGTCCGCGTGTTGTGCCCGCGACCGCAGCACAGCAGGTCGCAGCCCTCGATGCCGTGCGAGGAAACGTTGCAGACACGGTCACGAGTCCCGAACGAGCCCGTCTCGGGGTTCGGTTCGCAGAAGTTGGGCGACCCCTCGTAATACACCAGGTCGCGTTCGGTCGGATGCTTGAAGAAGGCGAACTTGGCGCGCAGAGTCTCTACCCATCCGCGCGACTCACGGTGCTTCTCCACTACCATCTCCGAGGCACTGTCGTACTTGTCCTTCAGGTAGTCTCCCAACATGCGGAAATCGGGCTGTGCCCACCAACACGTCTTCACCTCACAGCTCCCTGACAGACCGTGGCACTTACATCGCAGGTGCATATTCTCCAGGATAGTCTTTTATGGAGGAGAGAGAAGGACAAAGAGAGAGAGAGAAAGGTGGGGAGGAAAAGGAAATATTAGTTCGGACAAAATATCTCAAACATGCTTAAGTGATAGAGTTGGCTGAGGAAACGGTTAAGTCTAAAGAAGGGTTTATGGTACAGCTTTGGAAAGTTTAACGCTGCCAAGCTCCATGGAAACCTGAAACCGCTGGTTAACCAATGCTATGAAGTATAACGTGTACATTATGTATTTCCTCTATAAAGCTAATTTATCCATAACATTCCAGCAACTAAGTTCAACTGACTCCACCATATTTTTTCAGACTTCCAAGCATGTGTGGCATTTCCACTTTCCTCCACCTGAAGGTCTTCCACCAGAGTCTGTTCCATTTTGTGTACTGTGCTCTGAGTCATTAGCTGCTTCTTCCTGGGTGTAGTACCCTAGATGCCCCTGGCCACAGGTCAGTGTTCTACAGGTGTTCTGCAGCTGTGAGGGTTCTCGATCTCTCTCTCCCTCTCTCTCGCTCCCTCTCTCTCTCTCTCTCTCTCTCTCTCTCTCTCTCACTCTCTTTCCCCCTTTCTCCTCTGAAGTGCCGCTCCAGAGAGAGAGCGCATACGCCGCGGGCGCTTGCTCTTCTTTGTTTTGGTTTGTTTGGTTTAATTTCCCCAGCTATATTTAGCTGCAGAATTCCCCAGCTGTGGCGGAAGGCAGGTGGCCCCTCGAGGGGGGGGGGGGGGGCTGGCCCAGACCCAGACCCAGACCCAGACCCAGAGCCAGGCAAACGGAGGGCCTCTGACATCATGTCTCAGCCTTTATCGCAGCCTCCCGGGTGTCTCAACCCGGAGGGATGTCGGGAGAGAGACGGGAGAGACAATGGGGGGAGGCAGGTGGGGCAGCCTGGGGGACCTGACGGAGAAGGGCCGCCTGTCTGGGTGCTGCTGCTGCTGCTGCTGCTGCTGCTGCTGCTGCTGCTGCTGCTGCTGCCGCTGCTGCTCCTGTGGTCTCTGCCCCCCGCTCCTGTCTGTCCCAGATCAAAGGGCTGCTTGTTGCAGTGTGGTCTCAGGTATTGCCCCTCAGCACCATCAGCCTTCACCAATCCCCCCTCTACTAAGCCCTGACAGCCCCAGTGACTCTTTAAATCCAAGCAAAACCACCGCGCCCCCCCCCCCCCCCCCCCCCCCAACCCACACGCCTCCCCCAGAGCCATTTTCTTCAATTTCTCCCCAAACCTCACGCAAGTCCACAGAAGGTCTAGTCCTTTTGTTATGGAATTTGGAAAGGATGCGAGTTATGAGTGGCATGAAAGGTCTGCCCTTTCAGGTGGTGATAATTGCCCCCTAATTTAAAATGAAATGCTAGTTTTTGAGGGGGGGTTTAAGGAATACCACAAAAGACAGACCTCAGTCGCATGCTGATAGTTCCTGTGTGTTGCGCGAACACAGTGAGGTAGCGGGAGCTACCTGCTCCCCTTGTGCGAAACAAGCACATCATTGTTCATTGTCTCATTACAGTTAATGCAGTGGTAATTAAGTTTAGCTGTCTCCTCCAGCCTTGTTTTATTGCAGTCTGACAGTGCTCTGCTGTACGGTCTTGATAGAGTATCCATTACGTTAGGGCACAGTTGAAGGTTTAACTGCTGTATAATAACAATAATAACACCTTTCTGTTCTCTTACCATTAGGCTGGGACTAGGAGGTCACATCGAAATGTGATAAAGATAAATTGAAAAAGATAAATGGGACATTGTTGTCCTGAGCTCTGCCTCTGCCTTACGGTAAACTGGATTTATGTTTGGGTGCACTGTCAAGATTGCCAATATTAGCCTTTCTGCATTTGGATGAGGGAATCAACATGGAATTAAGAGAAAAAGATTTATGGGACATGGTAGTCAAAAGAACCGCCTGCGAGTCTTGTGAGGTCAAGTTTAGTTGAACTGCATTTGCCTTACTGGCAACACAAGCCTATCCTTGCTTCAATTATGTGTCTTAATCCCTGGTTTCAGGTGTAGGCCAAGAGCTATAATGTCTCCACAGGCTATGCATACCAGTGTCACAAGCTCAGCATAACTATTCATCCATACATGTCAACAACTACATATATCATGCATGAAATGACATTTAGATTGAAAATCCATATTTAGTTCTTATGATTTACTAAAGTTTTAAGTTTAGACAGTTTCAGTTTTACATTTAGAAGAGATTAAACGAGATTTGAATGCATTGTGCTTTGATGAATCTCTGGCACATAAAGGTAAGAATTCAGTGTATTCACATTTGATTCTGTTGATGGACTCCAGAGAAACAGTGATTGAATCCTTACATGTCAGTCTTAGTTGCTGACATGTATGTCTCTGTAGTGGAATTTATCTACAGTGTTGTTGTCTCCTATGTTCTCTTACCATCCGCCCAGCTTCGTTGTTGTGCCGGTTCATGGCGGAACGGGCGTCCGGCCGGTTCTCTCGTGCGTCTGCGAACTCTCGCGACACGAGCACGCCGAACTCGGCGTCCTCGCTGCAGCCCCCCCACTTCCAGCCCTCGCCCGGCGGGCCCTTGTGGTGCGAGTCGCAGCCACACATGGTGGACGTGCCCTCGGCGCACGAGCGCGTCACCGCGTACGCCACGCCCGCCGATGCTATCGCGTGGACAAACGCAGACTCCCTGGTGGCTAGTGAGAGAAAAGCAAGCGGAGAGAGAGAAGAAAAAAAAAACTGAAATATTTAATCTGAGCAGAAGCCAATGTAGAAGCCATGTACAGATGGTACTCGCATTGTTCTGCTACCATACATTACACTAAATTAGATTTAACCACATGAGATCATCTCAAGATATTATGACACACTACTTCTCTTTAACATACAGCTCTGTCGCCCACAGCCCAGCATAAAGAGATGTTGAGATGTGAGATGTTGTCTTGTGCCGCCGCCTGACGTCTCTTTCTGCTCCGACTCCTCTGTGCCGAGCCTGCAGGCTGCGGATCGATTTCCCCCCCGATGAGGTTTCAAATAGTAACCGTGTGCTGCGGTGTAAGTGAGAGTACTGCGCTCTGCTCTGCTTGGCTTTTTGACGGTGCGGCCCAATTGTTGGCCCTGTCACTTTGCTTAGTGCTCCCTGTGGCATCGTGAAGGTGCACCGCTTTCTCTCGGGATTGTGTTTCAGGAATGTTACTCTTGCCTTTCTTTCACTACTTCTCTCTCTCTCTCCCCCTCCCCAAAAGCCCCCTCAGGCCACGTGTGGAAACCAGCAGTGGGTGTGTGTGTGTATGTAGGTTTGAGTGTGTGTGTGTGTGTGTGTGTGTGTGTGTGTGTTTGCTCTGTCTGAAGGCATGTGTTGAGAGATGGTATTACGCTTCCTTTGAACGCAACAGCGCATTATGTAACTGGACACCACTGTTTCACAATCACAGCACACTTACTCGCAGCGCTTGTCTTTCCCCAGCCCACGCCATCACCCTGAGCGGCATGCAGGGCCAGACAAGGAGAACCTCACACGGGCTCTCCACAGCAGCGGCGTCTGGCCCCTCGATCTACAACCACACACCTCTGCTCCACTCAACACTGCTACTACAATCAACATCTATTCCCAGCTACACTTGGCATTGTGCTTCTGATTTTTTTTTTATGCAGTTCAAAACTTAAAGCTGCCAAGTTAGGATACTCAGTCCAGTATGTTGTGCCCCTGTGATGTCATCTCTGCGAGAGTAAACGGGACTAATATAGACAGGTTTATGTGATCATCCAAGGCCACAAATGTTACGTTATAGTTTTACATTGTTCCAAAGGCCAAAAGATCATTTAATTCTCACTATGAACCTAGATTGTTCTGAAGATCAAGTAATTGATAACATATCAGGGAACTATGAAGTCTCTTGGAAGTCTTGGATTTCAGCCATTAAGTGTGTTTCTGTGTATACATACACTAATTCACTTCTGGTGAATTACTTCTAATATCTGCAAGAGGGAGGTGTCAATGATGTACTGTGTGCAATAAAGACTTATCAAATGACCTCTGCCCCTCTATGCTTATTGTGCCCTGTTTAACAGCTTCATTCGATGTTTTCCCTCTGCTGAGCTGTGCCTGCATACACTGCTACCCACTATGAAGATGAACTCAAACCTGATTCCAACCTGATTCCAACGCTGCCATCCACATTCTTTGTGACAAATGTGTAGTCTGTGGTGTAACCAAGTGTTTTTTTTATCACGACATTTTTTTATCATGAGAAATGTCCTGCTTTACTATTTTCCCGTTCCCTTTCTTCACTCTTGTTTCTCCATTCATCTCTTTTTCTGAGGGTTTTTTAGGTATTCTTTCATCTTGTGTTCTGAAAGAACGGGCCTGCATTCTCACTGCCTGCACCTACTCACATGACGTAATACTCAGCTGACGATATGCTTGTGAAATTTGATACAGTGTCTTGGCAAGCTGTGATGTGTGTCACCCAATCCTTTCTACTGCTACCATGTTAACTATGGGAAATACTACATAAACAGCTCACGCAGAAGGCAGATACCAGTGCAGAGACATGATATCAACCTCAACTATTTGATTTCTTGTTTTTCTTTTTACCCTTCTTATTTTCATTTAATTGTGTCTCGAGGGGCCAGTGGAGAAAATAAAACCAAAATGCACAAACACATACAGACACACACACACACACACACACACACACACACACACACACACACACATACTCACATTCAAACACACACACACAAATCTGCATAGTTTTCCAGGAGTGTGTGTTCGCTGGGAGAGCACCTTTGGTTGTGGAGGGGGAGAGGGTGGGGGGGAGCGGGCCGGGCTGGCAGTCCCAGCAGGGTTGGCCACAACAGGGGCCTGTGAGCCCAGAGCCCCGGGAGCTCTGGCAGAGGGCCAAAGGGGGCGCCGCTCCTGCTACCTGCTGGGCCCATGAATCCGTCTTTGTCTCCCTGGTGTCACACTGTATTACGCACACAAAGGGACCCCAGCACCCCGCCAGCTCCAAACCCCAACACACTGCTATACCCAGAGTTGGGGCTGGCATTCCCCAAAGGAACCAACCCCCCCCTTCTCTAGCCCCAGCCTCCCCATACACACACATACACACATATACACAAACACACACACACACAAATTGGCTAACATTGCTTTTCTAGAATGATCAGCCGCATCCAGACATGGCTTTTCCCTGAAAAAGCCCCCCTGACTCAAACCAAGAACCACCAAAAGGCCCCTCAGACGCCCTCTCTCCATGCCGGATGACAAAACCCTAAAACCCTTTCACCCCTCTGCCCCGCATCCCTTCATCCCTACCACCCTCTCTCTCCCTGCCTCCGCAGTCTACCCATCTGTCCTCTCTTCTGTCTCTCCTTTTCCCCTCTCTCTTTTCTGGTTCCACCTCTGCCCAAAACTACAATTATAAATCTTCTTGTTTCATCTTTACTGCTCTAAGAATGACATTCTCACCTCAGACCCTCTGTTTTCCCTGTTTTACTGCCGTAGGCAACCCAGTGATGGATTCCTGACGCACGTTTAACTTTTTTTTTTTGGTTCAACATGGTGGTCCCCTCTTGGGCCAAGACAGGCCAGGGTGCATTCTGGTGTCTGAACTCCTTTCCTCTCCTCTCTTCCCTTTTCCTCTCCTCTCTTCTCTTCTCCTCTCCTCTCCTTCCTCCTCCTCCTCTTGTCTTGTCAGTCTCCTCTCCCTTCTCTTGGCTTTTCTCTCTCCTCCCTGGCTCCCCCTCTATTCCTGCACCTTGTTGCTTTGCGGAAGGTTCTGGAGCTTCCCTTTCAGGCTGTTTCCATGACCGAGTCAAAAGGGCGTGTGAATGGGCCGTCCGTGGGAGACGGGAGCCCAGAGACACACAGAGAGATGGCTCACAGTGGCCTTCACGCACAGTAGGGGTTGAGCTGAGCCCCCCAGCCCTTTTCTCTCACTTGTAATCTTATTTGGCCTTCTCTATCCCTCTCTCTCTCTCTCTCTCTCTCTCTCTCTCTCGCTCTTTCTCTCCCTTACTCACTCTCTACATGCTCTCTTTCTCTGTCTCTTTCTCTAACTCGCTCACTCTATTCCTCTCTCTCTCTCTCTCGCTAACTCACTCATGCTCTCTTTCTCTAACTCGCTCACTCTGTCCGTCTCTCTCTTTCACCTCTCCGCCTGTTACTCTCTCACTTTCACCTCTCTCCCACCCCTCCATCCCCCATTCTCTCTCTCTCTCTCTCTCTCTGTTTCTCGCTCTCCCTTTCTCTCTCTTGTTCCTTTCATTCATACTCTTTGCTCATTTCTGCGGGGTTCCCTCCTGACCTGCAGCCCAATTCAGTGTGATTTGCTTTCCCTTCTCTGGCCACCAAATCGCATTTCTACCAGAGGGAAGGAATATAAAGGACAGCCACCACAAATGCTCATTCAGCACTCCTCTGCTCTCATGACTGTGTGTGTGTGTTTGGGGGTCTCTCTGTGTATGTTTGGGGGTCTCTGTGTGTGTGTGTGTGTGTGTGTGTGTGTGTGTGTGTTTCAGTGTTAACTATTCAATGACAATGATTCTGCTAACTATGCAACAATGGGCAACATTTACTGATATACCATATAATATTGCAGACACATTTGTGAAGCCATATTCAACTATTTTTGAATACAAATGATATTCAAAATGATCTGAAAGATCTCCTCGCGGTTCAACCATACCTTTGTCCAGCACGGGGCCGAAGATGGCCAGGTTATTCTTGATGGTGGTGCAGTTCCAGCGGCGCCCGCGGAACTGGTGTTGGCACTCCTGGATGCCCAGCTTGACGCCCTCGGCCACACTGGGCATGATCTCTATGTAGTTGCGGCAGAAGCGCAGCTGCTTGGGCACCAGACCGGGGATGGAGCTGCAGAGGATGGGTTGCGAGCCCAGCGTGGAGTACTGCTGCCCCAGGGCCAGCGACCTGCGGGAACGATCCGAGGGAGAGAAAGAGAGAGAGAGAGAGAGAGGAGGATGTAGAGCAGGGCCTTCGCTAGGAGTTGAACACATTCGGGACCTTTAAGCACCTGAGGCACCCTTCCCCGTTCATATATTTTTTAATTCTGGCAGCTAAATGCGCCATTTTCACAAAGTTTGAGACAGAAACAGTAAGCCCAAAGACCATGGGATGCAGGTGCCCGTCGTCTGTCTTACTCACATGAACTTTACCCCATCCATTATACCACACTGCTTGTCTACATGAAAACACTTTTATGCTAGATCACACTGACAGCGGACATGGACATCGCCATAGGTTACCCATAAACTCACGCTGATAACGGAGAAAACAGTTACAAGATTTTTGTAGATAGAAATGAAATGTGTATATCATACTGTTTGAATATCAGAAAACAGCTTTTGTTTGGTAAACTGAGGTTTAGACAGGCCTATAACGATTGCTGTCTGTAGATTGATTTTAAACTGGGAGATATTTAAGTTGAGTCTAAACGGTTGACCTTGCTTTTGCCCAAATGGTCGGCAACAGGAGATAACACTTCCTCCACCTCCTTGAGCCTCGCCAGTGCCTTGTTGCCTTCATCCTTTTCCTTTTAGAAAAAGCTTCTTATATCCATAGTCTTCAAGTCTTGCCTTAGTGAATTAGCTAGCTATTAACAGTGGGAAGAAGGAGAGAGAGAGAGAGAGAATGTTACTTTGAGACAAGTAGCAGAGCCCTCCATCAGCTCCATCCTATCCAGGATGCCCCTGAGGGCCCGAGGGTAGCGTGTTTGTGTCGTTCGCATGTCGCTGACAGCTGGGGTGCCACACTCCCTGAACTCCTCAGTTCAGCGTGCACATCCCCCATTCTCCGTGGAGAGATGACATGATGACAGACTTGCGCCTCCAGAAATTAGGCTTTTTTAGAAAACTTGTTTGTTCTCCAGGAGATGCCATGTATGTCAACAAGCAAGGATAGCTGGAAAAGTATCTACACTAGAACAAAAGATATATATATATATATATAAATATATAAATATTAATATATGCTTTGTTCCAGTGCTGAAAGTATATTTTATTGTAGTGCAGATACTTTCCCAGCTATCCTTCCTTGCTATATATATATAGGCATACATTCATTATATGAATCTACGAAAGGGAATGTAATCTTTCAAAAATTATGATTTGTTAAAGGCAACTGTGGAGTAGGACCACCATATTAATTGAATTTAGAGAGATTAAAGGGGCTATATGTAGGAAGTTTTGCTGAAAACATAAAAAATGTAACTAGAAATAACAACAGAATGTGAAAAAATAACCGTTTCAACGTAATGTCAAAAACGCCTATGCACTGTTTTGCCCAGATATCCACTAAAGTCAGCATGCTAACCAGCTACAGCCGCTCCGGCCTCTCTCATAGTACCACTTTCTACCTTAAGAGGCGCTAGTGAGTTATGGTAGTAAAAAAAGCAAGGAAAGGCAAGGCAAGGCAAGAGTGCCATTATGGGCAAAAGCCCAAATTGTCAGGAATGGTGTTTGGTAAAACAGGGTTGACAAATCTCATGCTTTCAGGGTGAGTCACACGCTTTGATATTCTTTCTCACGCTAGCATAGAAAAAAAACTTCCATTGACTTCAATGCATCTCACGCCAAAAAATACACCCGTTTGTCAATTTCACAGATTCTCATGCCGATGTATATTTGCCTCGACTAAGTTAATGTCACATACAAATATATATTAATATTGGGACATTAACGGTAGCCTCGATATCTTTTAATCATATAAATGTTTCCATGCTACATGTAGCCTTCAGCCTCCCCCACCGTGGCCAAACTTTTAGTTTACTTCTGCCAAAGGAGAAGAGGTAGGGGTGTGCAAACGTAGTAATACACTGTCCCCAACCTCCTTGGGGTGGGGAGTATGAAGTAATTTATCTCACTATCTGCCAGCTAGTCAGGCTTATACATAACCCCTTTAAGGCTATAAGAAAGAGGAATGAGGTTACTGAAGAAGTCACTCTCACTGAGGCTGGATGAGGGCTGAGTGACATTGCATACGCAAAAGACTAGAACAAACAAAATATCTGGATAGAGGTTAATATGCTCTCTTCAGGATAAGCCCAGAACGGTAAGAGGGAATGTGTCTGCATCTGTTAATATGTTTGTGCGTGCAGAAGAATGTGTGCGTGTGCGTGCACGTGGGGTTTGCAAAAGTACATGAACTACTGTGTGTATACTTCAGTTGCATAAAGTGTGCACACAAACATTGATAAGTGTGCATATTGCCGCAATGAAATTGCATTTGCTGCATTTGCATACTGCGTGACTGTATCTCTATGCCCCTGTCTCTCGTGAGTGCAGGAAGCTTTGTGGTAGCATATGGGAGCCGCTCTCTCAGCTTCTGCAGTGAGCTGGCATCTGCTTCAACATGGATTCATCTGCACACCGAGACAGGCCAGATCTGCCAGGGTTGCCAGAAACCATTATAGTTTCATTGAGGTAATTAATTGTAATTGCCTGCTTTTTCTCCCTGAGATAAGCAGGAGAATAACACACACACACTCATACACACACACACACAATGTTTGCGATGTCCATGTTTTGACATGCATGCCGTTGTGACAGGCTCAAACAAAACCACTCCAGCGCCCTCCCGAAGCACGATTGCCTTTGCCATGAAATATTTATGGGATTTGTGAGTGTGTGTGTATAGTATGTGTGTGTCTACATGTGTTATTGTTTATTTGTGAACACACGCTGCTTTCTAAATGAAAACCACACACACACACACACACACAGGCATACACACCCTCACTTTGTGTGTTCCCACCCTGTGAGGGGGAAGCCATTCTCAGCTGCAGGGTCATAAATCCCTGAGAGTCCCCCGAGAGGTGCTGGTTAGGATCCAGAGCTGACACAGAGATGTCCACACCACTCGCTTTCACACATCGCACCAGTGACACTGCACAGACCTTCTCCAGGGGTACACATTAGGGATGTCCATAGCGTATCAAAAGCCTGTTGTCCCCAATACGGATGCGTACAAACAAGTCTGTTGTCTCCAATACAAATGTGTATAAACGTGTGTCAGTGTGTGTGTATATATATATATTCACATGATGTAGGGTCAACATACATACATTGTGCATGTATTGGTATACTGTAAGAATGTGTTTTGACCTAGTGTGTGTGTGTTTGAGAAATGTGTGTCTCTGTGAGAGAGTGTGCGTATGTGTGTGTGTACAAACCTCAGGCAATGACAAAGAAGTGAGATCACTATGACCGTTGTGAGGCATAACACAGCGTAGTTCTGCCAGAGATGACGCTATTGCGTCCTCTCTCTCTCACGCACACACACACACACAGGACTGGAGGTGGCCAGCACCTGTCGCTGCGGGCCGTGGGCAGGATAATGGGCGAGCGAGCAGGCGCTCCTGATCAGAGCTCCTGTGCAGATTAGCTCAGGCCCCCCTACGGGCTGCAACCCTATCTGACCACAGACGCCTCCGATAGATGATGACTGCTCCGCTCCGGCTCCTGCTGATGCTCCGGCTGCTCCTGCCACTGATGCCACTGATGCTCCTGCTTCTCCCACCCTAAACAAAGACCCTGCTCTGAAGTCAGGACACAATAATTCCCTGCTGAAGCTAAACAGTTCTCTCACTCTATATATGCCACGCACACATCATTCTCATATTCCACGCTCTCTCTGTCTTTCTCACACAGAGAGAGAGAGAGAGAGAGAGAGAGAGAGAGAGAGAGAGAGAGAGAGAGAGAGAGAGAGAGAGAGAGAGAGAGAGAGAGAGAGAGAGAGAGAGAGAGAGAGAGAGAGAGAGAGAGAGAGAGAGAGAGAGAGATCTTTTCTTTACTTCCCTAATTCCACACTTCTCTTCCCAAATCTCCTCTGCTCTGCAACCCCCATGTCCACCACCCTTTACTCGCCTTCACTGTCAGAAGCCTTTACACTGTTTTGGATTTGATGCATTTGAAATGGCCATTGTTACAGTGACCACAGGTATCACAGGCTGTGGAGGCAGCGAGGGCCTTTTGAGTACTTTTGTGAGCCCTTATGAGCTGAGCACAGGTGAGGTAACCTGCGTCAAACAGGTTTGGATAGAGCCTTTGATACCGGAGATGCTGATCAGCTGGGCGTAACCCCCACCCCCCGAACCGCCAGTTGATCTGTGTGTGTGTGTGTGTGTGTGTGTGTGTGTGTGTGTGTGTGTGTGTGTGTGTGTGTGTGTGTGTGTGTGTAAGAGAGAGAGTGAATGAGCGTGCGTGTGTGTGTGTTTGTATGCATGCGTACAAGTGCTGAAACAAGCCCATAAGAGCAGCAGAGATAACATGAACATGACGAACTGTTATGAAGAGGTTCACTAATGTTTTTTTTTTTTCAATCACTGTTGTCTTTACTTCCATCAGTCCTTTGAAAACACCTACAATAAAAAGCCCTAATGACAGAACAGGTGTGGTGATTTGTCATCATGACATTATCCACCTCACCCCAAAATGTAGGGCGAAAGGCAAACTCCTGCTGTTGTAGCAAAGCAAAGCACGCAGTCTGTGTGGCATTGCACTGCGCACGCAGCTATTCACTACTCTCCAAGGTGAACCGACTTAATCCCATTTCCAGGTGTATCGTGGGCTCGCTCAGGTGTGTAATCACAATCTTTTTTACCTCTTATTCATCCGCTCACTCCCCCCCACGCAATAATTATTTTGCCCCAACCTGAGCCGGCTGCCAGTCCACATCCAGGAATGGCTGAGCGGCTGCTGCCTGGAAGCACCCATTTCCCTCTCTCTCTCTTTTTCACCCAGTCTGTCAAGTGACTAAGTGAGTAAGTGGCATAATTACACCGTCTGCTAGCCTTAAACACACATACACACACACTCTTTTTCTATGTCTCATACACAGTCTCTTCCATAAACCCATTTATAATGAATACATGGTCCATCTCACACACACACTCTCGCTGTAGTCTTGATTTTCAGTCACTCTTTTTCTTTCTTTCCTTTTTCTCTCTCTCCTGATTTACTCCTGCTCACATTGTGCCTGGCTTCACATCTCAAACACTCTGCCTAGTGAAGTGCAACTGATGTGGTTGAGGCCCTGACGTGTACAGATGCGTTTCATTGGAGTCAATTACCTAACCAAAGGCTTGCAGGGAACTCTGCCTAGGGGGGGTTCTGTTTGTCCAGGATTCGCACCATTGCCTCTCAGGCAGATAAAAAGGGAGTCTCAGTTGACTTTGGCGGCGTGTGCCAAACAGGAGTCTCCTCCGGAGAGAGAGAGAGAGAGAGAGAGAGAGAGAGAGAGAGAGAGAGAGAGAGAGAGAGAGAGGATCTCTGCTTCTGCGTGAGGTTGTGGTACATAGACCTTAATCCCTGAACCTTTCCCCTGCTCCTCTACTCTGCGCTTCATTATGTCTAGAATAAAACTGTGAGCGACATGTCTCAACGAGGTAGGGCACACAAGCACAGATAGACAGAGATAGAGAGGGGTGTGATGGGGAGTCCGCACCATTCGGCTTGTTTGTGTGAAGGGGGGTGGGGTGTGTAGAGGGGAAGGGTGGGGGGAGAAACCTAGAGAAACACCAGGCCCTTGCAGCAGGTGCTTGTCTGTGCAGGTTTGAGGGCCACCTCTAGCCCGCGGGCGTTTTCCTGCGTTTTTAGCTGCTGGTGGGTGCAGGGTGGGGGTGGTGGGTTATCTCAATATTTTCAAGCTAAATGTGACGCAAAGCCCACGGGCCAGTGCAAACCACAGCTGTGAAGGATATGAGACAGGGTTTGCAATGCACACAATACAGGAGGTGTTCAGCAACATATGCGTGTGTTGGGAAACGTACGTTTTTTTCTAGGTTGTTCTGTGAAACATTTATGTAACTAGCAATGATATCTTCAACCACAACCTGCAATATGCTGTAGCTATGTATGGGTGGTCTCTGTGTGGAGAGGGTGGGTCACTCTCTGTGCACCTGCCTCAAAGCAACCTCTGTCAGTGTTTCTTCAGAGTCGCCCAACATGGCCAGAGGGACCATGAAAATTCAGAGAGGTTCTTAAGCTGTGAATTTACGACGTGTGACCCCTGTAGCGTCCGGAGCACAATGCACTGTTAAGGTTGTTTTTGAAGTTCATTACCAGGCCAAATGTCCCGTCTCACCTACAATAGGTCGGTGAAGCCATCACCCCAGCTTGCCCCCTGGCATTTCTCCTGTCTCCCCGGACGTCATGAGTGAAGACGAACAGGGACGAATTCCTGGAGGCCATGCGTGAGTAGCACCACTGGAATGTGACAAGATTTGTGTCACATCAAGCTGGATAATTAATGTTTTATAAACAGCAGCCATCAGCACACATTCTTGCAGACATGTTTTTAATATCGCATATCTAGGTCAAAATAATGTTTGCAATATCTAGGTAAAATTAACGTTTAAATTAAATATTCTGTGCGAACATTTCTTTGCTACCATTAGTACATTTGGGCTATGGTGTCTATGGAAACGCACGCGCAAAAGCCGGGACTCATGCTCACCTAGCTAGAGAGGTGCTAGCAACTGCATTGCAACATTTTCGAGGAATAACAGATAACACAGAGCTACGTTCGTTACGAATATACATACGTATCACTCTACAGAAAATTGAAGATATCGAATCCACTCAGCAAACTCCAACGGTCCAGGTACTGTGGGCATCAAGATTAAACTCACCCCAGGAATGAGCGAAAAATAATGATTTGTAGACTGTAAGGCAAAACCATTTTTGCACGTCCTTGTTAAATCGACTTTAGATTTAAATTGACAATTTGTATGTCGTTTCTCAGTAATAAGATTACCTGTGATAAACAAGTGTATCAATTAATATTTGACTGATAAGAGACAAGCTCAATTTGCCAGTATAGAGTTTAGCTATCGACTTTAAATCAGTTTGTCAAAGGAAGAATTAGTCGGCCTGTCATCCTTACACTACAGCAATCTAACTGAAGGCTAGAAACTTTGGACACACACACCTGCATACCTATCTAGATATCTTCCTACCTACCCATCCTGCAGTAGCCCACATTTTAAGATGCTTGAGGATTAGAAGGGAAGTTTAGCATTTTTCGGCAATAACGCATCTCTTTATGTGTTAAAAAAGAGGGAAAAGCATGTTTGCCCATGGCACCATGACTGAAATGGGGCCCTGAGAGAGAGAAAAGAGATGAGAGGGATTAGAGAGAGAACCGGCCTGTCACAATCCATTCCTCTCTGCTTTACTCCTCAGGCACTGTTCAAAGACTCATGGAAAGTAGGGTGGTGTGGAAGAGAGAGAGGGTGTGTGTGTGTGTGTGTATGTAATTGTGTAGGTTCTCTGTTCTCTGTTGCTACTTGTACTTATAACTCTCCCTATCTCCCAGGGTGCTTTGCAATACAGTGTCTTCCCACCATACCCTTGTCTGTGCAGTGCTCCAGTGGCCATTGTCTTTCCTCCAGACAACGAATGACCCAATGCACAAAAAGCCTGAGGCAATAAATCCTATGGCCTTAGTGCAAGATCGGGGCTACAGTTTGTGTTTAGTACTTAGTCTGAAGCAGATTTATCTTCATGTTGGCATTGTATAACCCAAACAGTATTATACCTTGTTTCGTGATTGATTTAGGTCCTTTAGGCAGTTTGGTGTGTATGGAAATCCTGTATCTTTCCCAAGCATAAACACAAGAACTGTTTTTACATCATGGGAAAATACATGACTTCATCTCACCTGGTCGATGCAGATCTACCTGAGCAAAAGCCTTATTGTCAAAGGAGAAGACAGATACACCTCACAGAGTCTTCCACTGCATGTAGGGTGCTTGTTAATGAATACCAGTCATTCTTTAGGTTCACCGTACGTGTGCACACTAGCTCTCCCTCTCCGCACTAACACATCCCGAGCTCTATATTTGGCTAGGTAATTATTCTAATTCATTAAAGATCAGAACGACGCGGACGATCAAACGTGTGCCGTCTGTGTTCCAGTGGGTAGAACCCATCAGGGGCTTTAATAAAAATCGAAACGATTCAGCCGCCTTCACAAATTCCCCACGAAGGAGACATAAACAGAGTTAATTCTTCAAACACCCCCACCTGAGCCATGTGTTGTGTTTGTGTTACTAGCGTTCGCGTTTAGTGTTGCCATTGTCGGCCAGCCTCAGTAATTGTAGCTCTTGTGCAGCTTTCAGCATTCTGTGTAAGACAGGGCTCTGTGAACCCTAATTACAACACGGCAGAGCAGAGAGGTGGTGGCACAGGCGGACGAGGCAGGGAGGTGCAACACACACACGCACGCACACACACACACACACACACACGAAATACATACCTACACTCACAGTCCCTCTCAAAGTTGGTGGACCTCTCGTCAGGGCCAACTCTGGAACACGTCAGAGAGTTTGTGATGCTCTGCGTTATTTTGTGTTTTCCCCTTTTTGTCGGCCTTTTTTTTGAGCAGCCGTCCAACAGCTCAGGGCTGATCAGATAAAAAATGACAGCACTCCTTGAAAAATGTTCTAACCTGTTTTTCCTTTCTTTCTTTCTTTCTTTCTCTCTCTCTCTCTCCCCCTCCTCTCTGGCTCTCTCTCTCTCTCTCTTTCCTTTACTCCCGTCATCTGTTGAGACACAAAGATAGGCCTGGGACGGGGATCCCCTGCAGTCAAAACAGGGAGCTGTAAACTTGTGAACCTGCCTGTCTTGAAGCTAGCTAGTGAGCGCTAGCTGTTGGGAGAGGACAAGGCTGGGGTCTGAGCTGACAGGCTGGATAGCAGCTTTGACGAGCTGTACATCACTCACACTTAACGGAAACTCCGGAAACCAGGGTCTTCGTCTGCTATCGGCCCCTCAGACTGTGTCAGGAAGTGTAAATGTAGGCCAAGCCGCTTTGCCGTATAATTACTCGTGAATGGATCATATCCTTGCCCACCTCCATCTGTGTGAAGTTAGCACTGTGCCACCCCATATGGAAAGTATCAGAATTGTATTTTGGTAAAATCAAAAGCATATGTCTCATAATGTGACTTGTCAGTCTTTTTGCCTATTTTTGTTTCGCACCAGTTAGGAAGATACTGCGATAAAATGTATGTTTTTTATAGACATATTTAGGTGTAGAAACAAGAAGCATCACACTTTTTAAAGTGTTTGTTCAGTATGGTGCATTTCAGGCCATATATTTTCCCATAATGGAAAACCAATACAT
The DNA here is from genome assembly GCF_900700415.2 of Clupea harengus. Classification (NCBI taxonomy): domain Eukaryota; kingdom Metazoa; phylum Chordata; class Actinopteri; order Clupeiformes; family Clupeidae; genus Clupea; species Clupea harengus. Next base: position 10,262,626 of record NC_045174.1, on the reverse strand, counting down.
GTAAAAATAACCCATCTCTGCCGTAGCCACCAGAATGATACGTAACTCTGTCCCCGATGTATCCTCTACCTATACATCTTCAAGGCATGTAGAGATCAGACTGGTATCAATATCTGTCTGCAGGTCAGGAGTCTCTCCCTGAAGACCCTCTCCTTCCCTTCCTCCCCACCCTCCACGTCTGTCACACTCTCTCTCTCTCTCTCTGTCTCTCTTTGTGTGGGATGCGATGACCTGAGAGATAACCTGGGAGAGGTCTGGGTCCAGGGAGGGAGCGCAGGTGTTGTCCTCACCTCAGTGACTCCTAGTTACCTGCACTTGAGCAAGGACCTGCAGGACTGTAGGACCCTCTTACCCCGTATAGACCTTCATTTATCTCCTTGACGACGTCCTATATACAAGCTAGTCCATTCAGGATCAACAAACCCCATGCTAACTGCGTGACATGACAGAAAACAGAAAGAACATACACCAGTTAGACTCTTTTTTTTTACTAGTCAAGGAGCTTAAATCTCCTTGTATTTGGAACCTCCCCCCAGGTCATATATTTGTCCAGAGCCCCTTCAGAATGCCTTTGACCCTATCAGAGGGACAGGAGCCGCTCTTAAGATACCCGTTGCTATTGATATTAAACCCGTAAGTCCCAAGAATAACATTCTTTCCTCCCGGCCCTCCGCTCCCCTTTCAGTGCTGCCCTCTCAAGTGGTTGCTGTAATGCCCTCCGAACATCCTTGATCTTTTCACACAGTGGCTCGCAGACAGGGCCGGATTTTCTCGCGCTGAGTATTATTAAAGTGATCCCTGTGATGGGTGTGTGTTTGGGTGGGTCTTTTTTTTCGGGTGGGATAATGACATTCCTGAGACTGGGAGATGGGTCCCACAGTGCCATTGAGGCCAGTGGGGACGGCCGGCGCAGGTCAGGGTCCCCACTGGCCTCACAGCGCAGGTCCTTTCAGTTGGCACTGCAGCAGTGCTCAGGGAAAAAAAGGACCAGAAAGAAACACACAAAAAAAAGGCCAGAAAAAAGCACAACTGCTTTTTTTCTCTCATTGTATCTCATTACTTCGACGTGTCTCTTTCTTTTCTTTTCTTTCACATGTTTTCTCGGTTTTGCTCTATGCATGTTTTTCATATTAAATTATCGCAATGGATCACAGCATAGTATATTTACTAAATCCTTTTTTGGGGATACCCCTCATTGTCACCATTTAAACATTTTTACATTTTTATATCCTTCAAATAGATTGGACTGTGGCTGAAGAAAAAGGACAAAGGTCATTTACATTTTTTATATGAATTTTTAGGATTAGGTCTCATTTTAGTAAACTAAAATGTATTTTTCCAAAAACAGTCAAACATCATTTTAGCACCTTTATCATCATTTAAATAGAAATACATGTCACCCTAGCCACTTTGCTTTTAGCAAGCACTGAATACAATACAAGTCTTACGCTAACTAGAAAGCTGTGGGGTTGTTAAAGCTGTTAAAAGATAACCCCTGGCTTTTAAAAAACTACTTCCAGGTCAGCCCTTGACTCCATAATTTTAGGTCACACTCCTTCAGCTGCTGTGTGTAGTAGTCAAACAGTAGTTTTGATGGAGAACAGATGGGGATGATGGATCGGAAAGCCAGCTGGATTTAAATGTATGGTGGTTTTTGCGGAGCTGCTGTGGGAGAAAAACCACAGATGGCATGTTGCTCTTTGTCTGGTATTTGTAGAGATTTGGAGTGATTGCTTGATTAAGTCTTAGCATTAGCACTCAGTCATCATCTGTAAGGCATATGTAAACGCACCAAGCATAACAGGCTGACAGGTTGGGAGCACTTTCACGCTTGTGAATTACCTCTCGATTGCCCGTACGGGTGCTCCCTTAGCTGATTTTGGGTCTTCACGCAACACAGGCAGAAGTGACAGAAATATTTTAGGGTGCACGATTCCAACCAATCAACTGTGCACTTGGTATAACTCTCTTTCTCTGTTGGAATTTGCTTTTGAGATTTTCATTTCAACGGAGAAAACGAGCAGAGAATGTGTGCTATTCTTGGGTTGGTTTTTGATCTGAATACTGATCTGTTTTTTTGTTTCAATTACATAACTGTGAATTGGTGACAGATTTTTACCATGGAAGATATTTAAGCATTGAGAACTTGCTCCGAATGAGTGCCTGGTCGTTAGTTCAGATGTTCTATCGAGAAATGAATAACAGTATTAACAGTAAGCGACATGAAAATGAAATATAAGAAGGTTCCCTAATGCACATAAATTTGTTCTGGCCGTCTTTTTTTCTTTTGTTCTTGCAGACAAAAAAAACAATTTTTTATACTCTGTTAGTAGCTTTTATTTTGAAGGGATTTTCCCTCTTTTTTTTCGGGAAAAGTTTTTTTTTAGTTTTTTGTAAAGGCCTGATTGTCTCTTCACAAATCCTTATGTTGGTCCTGTGATTTATGGCATCTTTTCCCTTTTTCAGTGTTTTTGTGATCAACTGGCTCCGAAACATGGCAGCAGTCAAAACTTAACTCTGTACTCTGGGCTGGAGAATTTATGAGCACATCCACCAGTGTTATGCAGTAGGGTTGAATGCATGTGCGTGCGTGAGTGTGTGTATGTGTGTGTGTGCGCATGTATGTGAGTTGTAGTCCGAGTGAAACTCTGCACTACTTGACTCCTTGACACAGCTCATAGCCATCTCATTTTGTCCCTTGTGGCTTTGCCTGACACCCCAGGGTGACTTCAGTTTGTGTGTCTGTGTGTGTGTGAGTAGTGATGACGGCCCTAACGACATCCATTCCTCAGCACCTGCCCATTCACCTCGAGCAATATATACCTGTTCTTTTCATCTCTACCCCCACACTACCCTTCTCCCCCTTTCTTTCCTTCTCTCCCTCTCTCTCTCTCTCTCTCTCTCTCTCTCTCTCTCTCTCTCTCTCCCTCTCATCATCCCTCCCCTGAACTTCCAAATTTGTTTCCCAAATCAAAGCTCCTGTGCCTTGTAGGTGCTGGTGAGCATTACAGTGGTGTCATGTAAGCCAGCTTAGAAGTACAGCTGCAGGGCCCTTCACACACTGAATCCATTCCCCCCCACGCCACCCCACCACCACCACCACCACCACCACCACCCCCCCTTTGTCATTCCTGTCTGGTGGTGTTGGACGCCAGCGGAAGGGTAAGACCATCCTGCTGTTAACTCTCCAGCCCTATGGCCTGTGTATTTTTGGTGTGTATGTGTGTGTTACTGTCTTGTATGTATCTGTTAAGTGTGTGTGTGTGTGTGTGTGTTTTTATGTGTGTTTAAGTGTCTTGCGTGTATCGTTGTGTGTGTTTGGCAGCACTCGCTTGGTAAACGAAACCAGAAGATGCTGGTGGTTTGGAGCGCAGAGGCAGCGGGGACCACATGCTAACTGGGGCTACTAGAGCCCGTTAGTTCTGACACATGATGCATTGTAAGCCAGCGGAGGCTTTTTGTCACACACCCACACAAATACTTTCTAGAATAACGGCCTCACGCTACAAACACGCACCAGCGAGGTCATTCATATGTATCAGTGCTCAGCAATCCCTAAGCGTCAGAACTTTGTGGCAGACATCATCCTTTAATGTTAAAATGATTCTCACCAATAAATCTAGTGACTTGGGAAGGTTGACAATAGCTCTCAGATGGAGATAAGCAAGAGTAAGATTTGCAGACAGTGAATTAACCTACATGCCTGAGATAGCTACGTTTACATTAGTTTGTCACTAACCACTTCTTTAGATGCTCCCTCTGTTACATTGCTTGTTGGGTGTTTAGCGCGGTCCTAATCAGACTGCAGAAAAAAACATGCATGCATTAACTTGCATTCTGCTGTTAAAAAAAAAGATCAATGTGAATTACCATTTATTTCCTTTGCATAATAATAATAATTTAAGATTAAAGTTGCATGCTGTCCAAAAAAAGCAACTCTGGTTAAAAAGTAGGCAGTATACAGTTCAGTGTTTGGGCCAATGGCCTCATACCACAGGAGCAATTAGTGAAACAAGCATTAAAAAAAGAAAAACATGGCGATACATCAACTGGCAATGTTAAAAAAAACAGATATTATGTTAATATCCAGATATTATGTTACTTCTAATGTCAGGTGTAAGTTTGTGAAATTTTACAACCAAAACTAGGTTTTGTCCAATTGATCCATTTTAAGAGAGTTAGTCTGAACTCGCAGCACTGCAAATTAACTGAATGACATTCCCACCAATCCCTTAATTAGCAATTTTTTGGTCAGTAGCTTTACGGCAGCTGCAGCGAAGGGACAACAAAACAGATGATCCGGTTTCCTCTTGCTGACAACTCTGACTGCTACTTAAAACATGAAGCCATCCTGGTAGTCACCAAACCTGTCCACAGTCCCAAAAACCTGGTATTTCCAGCATTTTTGCGCATCACAACACTCAACCCCAGAAGATAAAGAAGACTTTAAAGAGAAATTGTTGCCGGAGAAAGAGAGAGAGAGAGGAGACCGGGAGCTAGTCTTTTCCGTTACAGCACAGACTGAGGTTAGGAGTTTTTGGACCTGAACGGAGAACATTTTTCCAAGCAGTCAAACTGAAAAGTGCTTACTGTTTCTGTCCCCCCTCCCCTCCCTATAAAATGATCACTGACCACCATTCCTCCCTATACCGCTTTGGAGAAAGTGATGCAGAAAATGGATGGGGATAGTGTACTCACCACCAGATGGGATAGCCTCCAAGCACCCTGGAGCTGGACAACCACAAACACATCATATATCCAATCAGATTCAAATCCATGAGGTATGCCTTGTTTGAGTGGTGGAGGAAATTGATCAGTTCATATAATTTCCAGTGAGGAGAAGAAAAATGAAAGTCCCAGAAGGTACAGGTTTTTAAAGAAGTGCCTGATTGCTTGACTGAGGGGGAGGGATTTTTTGAATTGAAAATTTTTGAAGAAGAACTAAAAGAACTCCAGATTTCTTTTCCCCCCTCCTCTCCTCTTCTGCTCCTTCTTGTTCTTCTTCTTTGAGTTGGAGAGTGTGTCTGTCTCCTAGTAGTTAGGAGAGTAAGTGTCTCTCTCACACACACACACACACACGCGCGCGCGCACACACACACACACACGCTCCTACCCGTCCTCTCTATCCCTCCCTCGCTCTGAGGTTCTTCCCCAAGGTAGATATCTTTTTCTCTCTCCCTCTCTCTCTCTCCCTTTCTCTCTCTCTCTCCACTTTTCCCCCTTTCGGATGTCTCATCCACAGGGGCCGGTATTAAAGGCGGGGAGGTGGGGGGGGGAGAGAAGACAAGTGAGGTTTGGAGATGTCAGCTTGCAAGCCAATCACAGGCAATGGCCTTAGGTTACAAAAAAATTATTATTCGTTCCCATCTGTCAATCACACAGTACCCCCTGGTCATGGGGAAAAGAAAGAAAGAGAAAGAGAGAGAGAGAGGGAGGGACGGAGGATGAGAGTGAGGTAGGGGAGGAGTAAGAGAAAGGTAGTTTTTTTTGTAGTTGTTTTATCTCTTTTAATTGCAGCTGTCTTGCCTGGTATGGCAGAGGAGAGGTGCAGTGCTTCTGGCCTTCATTGGTGCATTGAGAGCAGGTTGGGGGTTGGCTGCTGGCTGAGACAGTGGAGAATGCTGAGTCCATCTTTTTTTGGGGGTGGGGGGGGGGGGGGAGGTTGTGCCCTGACTAATTGATCCGGATATGTATGCATACAGTACACAGACATAGGCACAGACAAAGACTCACCCAGTGTCTCTCCTTCTCTCTTTCTCTGTCCCCCTCACACTCACACACACACACACACACACACACACACACACACACACACACACACACACACACACACACACACACACACACACACACACACACACACACACACACACACTCACTTACGCTGTCTCTCTCTCTCACACACACACACACTCACACACGCACGCACACAGACAGGACAAGCGAAGGTAATTCGGAGGGTGTCGTCCTCCTTGTGAGGAAAGAGCACAAAAGGAAACACAATAAAGCCATAAAACGCAGTGGCTGGGCCCGGCATGCAGTGTTATGGGCTCCTGCGGCCCAGAGGCGGCATATTTCTGCCCCCGCGCTATTGTCATTCGTAAGGGGCACGCCGCACCAGAACAGGACAGAGAGAGAGCCACCAGTGCAAGATGTCACTTTCTTGTGTTTAGAGAAAAGCTTATCCCACTTTAATTCCTGCGAAAAGAAAAAAGGCAGGAATGCATCGTGTCATTAACAAATGTGGGCTGCAAATTAATGAATTCCTTATTTGTTTCAGGGCTTATTGTCAAAAACATAATGCGACTAGAAGTTATTGGGCCCATTAGACGTCACTCACAAGGGTATTGGACAAACTGCTGATTACACTGACAGCTGGGATTTAGAGCAGTAGAAATGCTTCCAGGTATCTCCCGCTAACCTGGCCCCTATTAGCCCTCCATCCACATGTGTGTGTTCAGTGTGGGAAGAATATTTCTCTCAGCCAGAGTTGTGAATACTTTGGCTAAAACACTCGATTGGATTAGTCAGGCCTTCGTTTCTTGCACTCACCACCGCAGCAGTTTATTACAAACAAATATTTAGGTGACGATTTGCTTGACGACTTGTTGTCTCCACCGCGTCCAAGCACACAGTCTGACATGATTCCTCTTTCTGGAAAGCATCCCTGTTATGTGATGAGTAGTTGGAGCTAGACTGCCTGATTCCCCACTGGTCAGCAACAGTCGTGTTTGTGTTTGTTTGTGTGTGTGTGTGTGTGTGTGTGTGTGTGTGTGTGTGTGTGTGTGTGTGTGTGTGTCTGTGCCTGTGTGTGTGTGTGTGTGTGTGTGTGTGTGTGTGTGTGTGTGTGTGTGTGTGTGTGTGTCTGTGCCTGTGTGTGTGTGTCTGTGTGTGTGTGTGTCTGTGCCTGTGTGTGTGTGTCAGTGGGTGTGTGTGTGTGTGTGTGTGTGTGTGTGTGTGTGTGTCAGTGTGTGTGTGTGTGTGTGTGTGTGTGTGTCTCTGTGTGTGTGTGTGTGTCTGTGCCTGTGTGTCAGTGTGTGTGTGTGTGTGTGTGTGTGTGTGTGTGTGTGTGTGTGTGTCAGTGTGTGTGTGTGTGTGTGTGTGTGTGTGTGTGTCTCTGTGTGTGTGTGTGTCTGTGTGTGTAAGCTGTGGGACAAGGGGTTAGATCTGTGGGCTGGAGGTTACCACAACAGCAGGCACACACTGTGCAGACTACCCACTACTGAGGCACAGAGAGAAAGAGAGAGAGTTGCAGCAGACCACAGTCTCCCTACCCCACAGGTCAGCTTCAGAGTGACCCCCCTATAGTCCCCAGGCCTCCATGCTCCACACATCAAAAGGCCACAGCTTCATGGTGGGGCCTGGTGGAACCACACCTCACGCACAAGGCCATTAGCAGGGGTGATGGAAAAGTGTGAGAGGATGACTATCTGGCTGCATGGCTTGTTACAGGACTTGCCCTGAAAAGAACTGAACACCTGCAAGGGTTCCAGCAGAGAGGCTATGGGAAAGTAGACATTTGTTCAAACAGATGGGTGAGACAAACAGATATAGACAGTGAGTTAGAGAGACTAATTGACAGAGCCAGAAAGACAGACAGACAAGACAGATGTTAAGGATAGGATGCTGATGAGATGTGGCCACTTTGAGATGCTCTGTGGTCTTGACGACGGGGAAGGAGTGTGGGGGGGGGGGGGGGGGGGTTGAGCAGAGCAGGGGGGGATCTGTTTTCCATCAGCAACATTGTTGTCTCTCAGTGTTTTGCGCTCACGTCGTGCATTTGCCAAGATCAGCGATTCGATCTGACTAGCTGCATTCTTGGGGAGTGACAGATCGCGGCGGCGTATGCCAGGGGCGGCTGCAGGGTGGGCGGGGAGGTTGGGCGGGAGGTTGGGGGGGGACGGAACGCGACAGAGAGTGTATTTTACAAGCGCAGCCAAGGAGTGGTCTGCGGTTGGATCTCCACGACACCGAAAAACAATCTCTCCTCTCGCGGGTCAATGCCTCAACAAGACGGAAATCACTGAAAATAAACAAACAAACAAATAAATACACAAACAAACATATGGTGGATAAACTGGGAGGAAACATCTGCAACGCTCTCTGAGCCCTTAGGCAATGTGTACTGTAACACAAATGCACTCACAGCAACTTCACAGTCGAAAACTGATTTAGGAGAATGAATTTACTGTCCTGTGGATGACTACCAGAGCACTAAATTACCCAGGAGTGTCTTGGATGAACGCTTGTCAGCAGGGGTAGGGGCAGTACCGGCTCTCTGGATTTGACCCTGAGGTCACGAGAGTCACATCCCTCCTCATTAAGCCCTTCGTGTGTGTGCGTGTGGGTGTGTGTTTGTTGACACCCACTGCTTCTAATTAAGAGTCCTCGGTTGTCAGTGTGGGTGAACGACCCTTGTTTGGGGTGAGTGTGATTCATGTTGTGATTTGAAATAGACACGAGAGTGATAAAGCCATAGACATGCTGTCATTGTGGGCAGACAAGTGCTTTGTCAGGATGCACTAGTGGTGGCCAAACGGAACGTGTAGATAAAGAGGTGGTTTTGATAGGAATGCAATGGGTGTCTGTCTGTGTGTGTGTGTGTGTATTTATGTATAAGACAAAAGTGGTGTCTGCTTGTGTTGTGCTCTTTCAGGAGGCAAGTACACACACACACACAGACACACACACACACACACACACACACACACACACACACACACACACACACACACACACACACACAAACACAAACACAAGGACCCCATGCGGCGCCGGTTTCTACGGCTACGCGAGGAGAGCTGTAACCAGGTCCGGCTCTTTCTCAGGCCTTTCTCCATGAGGCCCGAGCAGCACAGCTACAAAGAGGGACATGTGTAGAGTCCCAGCCACCCCCCTCCCACACACACACACCCACTCCCCTCCCTTCCTCCACCCACCCTCACCCTCTCAATCCGGACAGCATGGCCGGACACAAGCACCCAATAAAACCAGGATTAGGGGTTGTCCTTTTACACACACACTCACGTACACAAACACGCTCCCTAACACACACACACTGCACCGCACCATGAAAAGGAGTGTCTTAACACACCCACGCCCACCCTCTCCTCCTTTTTTCCCCTTCTTTTCTTTCGTGCATTCTTACCATCTTCTCCCCTCTTTGCCCATCATGCCTCTCCCCTACCACAACCCTCACAAACACCAGCATCACCCCTCCTCTCCTCTTCTTCTTTGCCTAAGAATTTCATTATTTGCCATGTGGGACAAAGAAGGTCTTATGAATTTTCCTGTCCCCTAAAGGAGGTGGTGGAGGGGGGGGGGGGGGGGGGGTGTGTATGGTGGTGTCTGTCTGGTACACGATGCTTATGTCACCCCATTCTGCTCTACTCCTTTTCGCCCTCAGCCTGCGCTGCCAGGCTGTAAGTTCCCTTTCCTAACCTATTGGGATGAATGAAAAGCAGGCCATGATAATGATACGAGTAGTGTGTGTGTGTGTCTGTGTGTCTGTGTGCGAATAGAAGTCTGGTGAGCGAGCCAGTGCATTAACATGTTCTGGCCTGGGACGCCCCTGCGAAAGGAAATTCTTCAGCTCCGCAACCGCTGCTGTTACACCCGTGATTAGTGTGCTTGTCTGGTATTCCATGTGCACTCCATCTGCAGGAAATGCACCGCATTCTGTGCGGCGTCAACCAACGACGCACGCAGCGCGGAGGTGTCTGAGGACGCACACTCGCAGCTCCGCCATCTGCATGGCCTGGCCTGTGTCCTGCCTCGCCTCACCCCTGTGTTTCGAGAAACGGGGGCATTTGTATAATATCACTCCCTTTGTCCCTACTTTGTTAGCTGGGGACAAAGAGCCAGACCCTCCCACACACCCCATAACACCCCCCGACCCCACCCCATACTCGCCCGCCACCCCCAAACAAACCTTTTTCATTAGAGCTACAAACGCTTTCTCTCTCCCTTTCAATATTTTTTTTCTTGACAGCATCCTTAGCATCCTCCTCCCGCTCTAGTTGGAGAGGTCTGTCTCACACATATGCTAACAGAAAGACAGACAGACAGACAGACACACACACACACACACACACACACACACACACAGAGAGAGACACACATGACACACAAACACCCACATACATCCTCTTAGGACTTGCACAGGGCCAGGCTTAAACCTGCACAAAGAGCCCCGGTTAATTAAAGCGCACTTAAGCTGGACAATATGCTTCCATGCAGGTCCAGGCCTCCCCTCAGTCATGGCCCAGTATTCATGACACCCCTAAAGCAGGGGTCTGAGAGAGAGACAGAGACAGAGAGAGAGAGAGAGAAGGCAAAAAAAGAGAGAGAAGTAGGGAGGGGTGGGGGGGGGGGGGGTGGCAGAGACTTTGTTCGCACAAGATGAAGAGTCAACAGCCCCCCTCTCTCGCCATCTCCCCACTAATAACCACCTTCAGAAAGTGCCCCCCCCTCCGCCCTCCTACCCACCACCCCTGCCTCTCTCAGCCCCAACACTCAAGAAAAAAAAACAATGCCCTCCCACTCTCCTCCCCTCACTCTCTCAATCACCCAGAGGACAATGGCCAAAGCCCCTTGCAGGCCCTCAAACCCTCTACCCCCGAACAGACACTTCTTTTATTGAAATTCTTTGGTCTTCTAATCCCTAGCTTCCTCCATAGGGCAATAATGGAGTCTCACTCTTGCAGCCTTTTCCAGTGAGGCTATGATCAGCCTGGCCCAGGTCACAAGCCCTCTCCTCCCCCCCATTGTTTCCCCCCTGCTCTTGTACTAAGGAGCTGCTGGTAGACTCCCTTGGGAGGTACTGTAGGAGAAGTTACTGAGGACTACGAGGTGCTACGAGTTATTCATATATGAAATGGATATGTGTTCAGCCAAAATTGTGTCATTCTATGCTGCTAGGGGACAAATTCATGAAAAAAATTAAGATTTCCCCCATCCTTAATCATGTGCTACTGCAGCACAAAATCATGACTCAATATTTTCCTTAGTCGGTAGTGCTGTAAAAAAAAAAAAAAGGATAAATAAATGAAATATTAGAGGTTGAAAGTATGTGCTGTGGACAGACTGCCCATGCCTGCTTGAGGTTCGCGGAATTAAATGCTTGAATGTCCAATGTAATATTAGCTCTCGTAAGTCACGTAATGTCTTTTAACGCATTCTGTATTCGAAAGGGGAAATGAAACATGTCAGAGGGATGGAGGCATGTGGTTCTCAGACTGGTGAGAGTGGAGACTTGGAGTGGAGCACTACCACCCAAAGCACCTCACATTATCAGCTGAGCAGAGATGGCTTCCGTGATGGGAGCGAGGCCAGGATGCCAACAAATTCGACCAAGAATGAAACGTAAGAAGACTCGTGGTCTTCATCACATCCAAACATGTCGGTCATTTAAATGCTGCGATGGTAGTGTGTAAAACTAACTGAGCTGGCTGAGATTGTGTAAACTTGACATCATGTGGTTGGGATTCCACAGAATGTTCTCGAAGAATTTTATAGACATTGTGCAATCATTTTGAACCTGATGAATCCTTTAAGCAAGAGTGCACAGAGTGTTTATTTGTGGTCTTTCCACTGCACAAAATATTCATGCATATATAAATATACAAATGTGTAAATATATGGAGGTTGGTCTAATTCGCTTTTTGTCCTCAAAGTGAGCATTTTTCTTCTCTCTTTCTCCTACTTCGCAGTGTTGGGGTGACCTCCTGGGGTGAGTTCCTGTGCAGTGTTGGGGTGACCTCCTGGGGTGAGTTCCTGTGCAGTGTTGGGGTGACCTCCTGGGATGAGTTCCTGTGCAGTGTTGGGGTGACCTCCTGGGATGAGTTCCTGTGCAGTGTTGGGGTGACCTCCTGGGATGAGTTCCTGTGCAGTGTTGGGGTGACCTCCTGGGGTGAGTTCCTGTGCAGTGTTGGGGTGACCTCCTGGGATGAGTTCCTGTGCAGTGTTGGGGTGACCTCCTGGTATGAGTTCCTGTGCAGTGTTGGGGTGACCTCCTGGGATGAGTTCCTGTGCAGTGTTGGGGTGACCTCCTGGGATGAGTTCCTGTGCAGTGTTGGGGTGACCTCCTGGGATGAGTTCCTGTGCAGTGTTGGGGTGACCTCCTGGGATGAGTTCCTGTGCACTGCAAATCCACTGAAACAGTATCTGATTTAAATTAACTTTTGAGACAGAAACATAATTTTGCCATATTTAAGCGAGCTGAAGTCAAATTGGCTCCCACGGATAATGGGGCTTATAATGCTCCCATAAGCATTAACTTAATGTGTCTCATTCTAATTAAAAATCTTTTTTATTTTATTCTTGGCAAATACAACATTCGTAGCTGGGGAAATCTTATGACATCTACTGACACCAGCCTGATCTTGACACATCTACTGACACTCAAGATCTTGAAAGGCAAGGCTCCACCACTTGGTACCTCTATTAGGGAGAGGAGACCGTGTGATCCTTCTCAGATCCTGATCCTTCAGCCCATCAGGCTTTCCTGTAAGAGCTTCTCCATTGCGGAACACCCTACCAACTGAAATGAGAAACTATACCTCTTACCACACTTTCACTCAATGTCACAAGGCCTCGCTTTTGACCAGTCAGAAGTGAACATTTTTAATCTTCACAGTAACTTTCTCATGTTCTTATTACCATTGTTATTACTGTCTTACCTGCTGCTAACTTGTCCCATGTCCTTTGCCCTTTGCCAGGAGTGTTTGTTGTTGTTGTTGTTGTTGTTTGTGTTAGTGTTTATTGATGTAGTTGTTTGTGTTAGTGTTAGTCTTCATTGATGTTGTTGTTTGTGGCAGTGTTCATTGATGTTGTTGTTGTTGTTTGTGTTAGTGTGGTTGCTGTATTATTGTACTAATGTTTTGCTGTGTCCTGTTGCTCTGTATGGCTTGTGCTTCGGTCTTGTTAATTCTCATTTGTTGCTGTTGTCGTCTTTTATGGCGTCTTGTTGCCTTTGCTTTGGACATTTTATCACTGTAATGGTTTTCAAAACATCTCGCCAAAGGACAGCAGTTGAAAATTAACCAGCTGTCTAACTCTGGCACATTTACAGAAATGAAGATTAATGTGTGTTGTACTTGTAAATAAATGAATGAATGAATGAATGAAATTACATCAAATGTTTTGGTGAAAACACCACCGTGGAAATGTAGCTATTAGTTTTATTTAACATAATACTACAGCTAATATTTAGCTACTATATGTAAACTCTTAAATGGAGTTCTTGGATCATTATATCTTCAAGATGCCTTTGCTGAAAACAGTGGTAATGGGTTTAGGCTGACATCTACTGGTTATCTTAAGTAACTACACCTACCATATTAAGAGCGATGTCCACAAAATATGTAATCTGAAATCTGATTGCTGTACATTACAGACATGTAGTGCACATGTTTGGTTATGTATAATCTCATGTATTCTGTATATCTTCACATACTGACATTCCTCTAACGAACAAAAATGTCATACTTTTCATCACACTTCTATTCTACTGTAATTGCTGTGTCTGTTTAGTCACTCCCTTCCTTATTTTTGAAAATGAGATTTCCTGTGATACCGGCTAGTCTATTTAGAACAGCGATATCCCAGACCGTTCAGTCTGGACGTGATTCATGAGCAAACACACCATTTACTGTAGTTGCTTGTCTGCCTGCCTGAGAGGATCTGCCCTAAGAGCATGAAGGCTGCAGTCCAGTCGTCCGCAGCCTGCTGCTCGTTGTGCAAGTCCCAGAGGCCTCGTAAAGCCACAGTCAGCATCAGTGTCACAATTTCCCTCCCGGCATTTCATCATCACAAGATATAAATCTGTTGTGTCAAGAAATAAACCAAGTTATTTTTGCCTTTTAGCTGTGCAGGTGGCAAAACCGTGAGCAGTGCTTCAGGCCTCTTAAGGGTGAGGGACAAGGAAGGTTAGTCGTCTGCTAGTTCTATCCACAAGTTTTCAGCCGATTGCAGTATTTTTTCCTGCAAAGTTTATACAATTACCCTTCTACTTCAAGCAACTCTGTCACAAATCTTTCTTTCATTTGAAGAGTGTTAAAGCATAATCTCCCCAATAATCTGATGACAATACTCCATTTTAAAACATGTCTTTGTAGCCTAGAGGACTGCACTGAGCAAAGACTCTTGAAGACCCGAAAGTCTACCAAACTGTCGAGCCTATACCTTGGCATTAAAACGAGGACAGCCGACAGTGACCACAAGCCTTTGAAGTCTTGCACGCTTGTTCAGTTTAATCGGCCGCGGGAGCCAGTCACATTATGGCGTGGCTCAAGTTTCCATGCCCAGGAGGGCTACAGTGGAAGAGGAGGAGGCTCGCACCTCCACAGTAAAATGCTGTAGAACATGAAATATGTGCACAGAAAGCCGATGCCTCACTACACTCGGGCCCGGAGACACAGAACATGAGAATGTGATAGTTGATCTGTGCAATTCATGTCAGTGTGTTATTGTCAAACCAAAGATCCCTGTCAAAAGATAATGTGAAGGCACCAGTGTTGTGTTAGGCTAGAGAATGCATCATATAGGTGTCATTCTGCCAGGGTTTTACACGCCGCCATTTCCAAAAAGAATATTTCAGTTGACAACTAAAAAAAAAGCATTACTTTAGAATCGTAATATTACATTATACGTATATGTACAGCAGTTCGTTTGAAATAAAAATACTTGCATCAGCAAGTCAACAAGTCAATGCTATCAGTTGATCACTCTGCCTTATTGTAGGACATCATTGTGTAATCTGTATCCTATAGTCAATGAATATTAGACGGTTTAAATTTAAAGATTAATCTAACAAAAACACTCAATCTAAATGAAACTGCTGCTCTTTGCAGGCGCTGCTGCGTGTCACAGCTGGCCAAACCAGTTTAATGCCCCTCACACACTGAAAAGCTCCACACTGTGAGTCACCATATAACTCAGTGGTGACATAAAACAGGGCTGACCCCACTGCTCGAGGCCACTGGGTTCTTCAAGGAGTTTGGGCTTTCATCTTCACATCTGGAACTTGACACTCTTGATCCCCTGAAGCACGGTGTGTGGAAACAACCACCTTCTTTTCAATGGAACCAAGACAAAGGAGATGTGGATTCTTGGAGGACCAGCTGAACACCATTTCCATCTTGGGTGAAGAAGTGGAGGTGGTGGAGGGCTACAGATAAATACCCGGGCGTTCACCATGACAACAGACTGGACTGGGACACTGAGGCTGTCTACAGAAAGGGACAGAGCAGACTGCACTTTTTGAGGAAGCTTGGGACATTCAATGTGTGCGGCAAGATGTTGCATATCTTCTACCAGTCTGTTGTTGCAAGTGCAGTTATCTTTGCAGCCATCAGTTGGGGCAACAGTTTCAGAGCCAGCTACTCTAGACACTGGACAAGCTGATGAAGAAGGCTGGCTGTGTGCTGGGGACTGCTGTGGAGCCCGTAGAGTTGGTTATGGAGAGAAGGATGCTGCACAGACGGCTCAGCATAATGGACAATTCTACACTCCCCCTACACAACCTACTGGTCAGACAATACTACACTCCCCCTACGCAAACTACTGGTCAGACAATACTACACTCCCCCTACACAACCTACTGGTCAGGCAATACTACACTCCCCCTACACAACCTACTGGTCAGACAATACTACACTCCCCCTACGCAGTCTTCAGTCGGAGGCTCCTTCAGTTCCACTGCAATAAGGGCTGTTACTAACAGTGACTCCTCCTCTGAGTGGCAATGTTCAATGCACATTTTATCTTTAATTTGCACATTAATAGCAATATCTTGCCTTAAAGTTAAATTCTATTTTTAGAATAGTAGCATAGTAATAGTTTTTTATATATATAAAAAGAATAGTAGCATAGTAATAGTTGTATATACAGTATATACTATACTATATATATAAAATTATTACTTTGCTATTACTATTGCTTTGTATATATAGCAGAAGAGAAGGTAGGAGAAAGGGAGGGGCGAGAATCAGAAACATGGCAGATGAATTCATACATGTGGCAACCTCTTCACATAAAATAAGATGGTATATACATGTACATGATACATACAAACACAATATGGTATATGACACATACAAGATCGATAGTGGATAAGATGGGAAGAGAGCATTCAAATATTGTAGAACAGCTTAGTGTGCTCGTAAGGTTACTATTACATGGGTAAGTAGAGCAATGAAACAGAAAACTATGTTGAGGGTGGCAGTTATTTACATTACTGGTCAATAGGCTAACACAGAGTATGTAGATGTATCATGAGCGGGGTAGAATTAAGGCTGTTCAGTCAGTCAATCAATGTATCTATCTATCTGTCCTCTCTTTGATCTGGTCTGTGTCTGATATATACAGTAGTTGCCTTTTCAGCTTGAGGACCTGGATACTCCTTACTGTGAAAGCTCTGCTTTGTAGACTATAAACTGTAGCCAGGCTCAATTAAGAGAATCTTGGCCCAACCAGAACTTTCTAATTTTACATAAAGAACTTTCTGACCAGTGATCTTAACTTCACCAGCTAAAAAGTTTTTTTTTATCTCTTCCTTACAAACCTCCTCAGAAAAAGAAAGATAATGTAACCTCATTTATCTTAAAAAAAAACTGTAAACCATCGAGTCGATTGCACATGCATCTACGCCTGTCAATCTGTCCCTTAATCTCCCAATCAGACTTCATTCTCGTTGTGTGACGTTCAAGTGGGCGTACTGGTATTTCAGCAAATGATCAACGCATTCATTTCTGATTGGTACATTAGTTGCATGTGATGGAAGCTAACCAATCGGAATTTAAACAGATGGGTTAAAAAATATCTCCGTAATGGTGTAGCCCCCGAAAACGATGACGTTTTATTACGAACTCTTGCTGTGTTGTCACACCAGCTGTTTGCAGGAGGGACAACAAAGTGTCAGTGAGCAAGGTTGTTTTGCAGGAATTCGGAATTGAAGAATGAAAGCGATCGCTGCGTAAAGACATGAGACGGAAGTTACGGCAGGAATGACAGTTTGCAAAAGTGAACAATTTCTCACATAAGTGCTTACATAAGACTGCAAGACGATATCGAATGGTGGCAAGGGAAAGAGTGATTAAAGGTCGCTTTAAATAAAGCCCAGACTAATAACAAACTTCCTGGCTGTATCTTCGGCAAGGATTTAGAGCCACACTCCGGTGAGTATGACCCTTGCTCACTCGCACGGAAATCCACTCACTTTCTCTCGGAAGCTGATAGCCTGGAGAAATTTAGGCTGATCATAGGCTATAACAGAGATAACGGAAGCGTTTCACTATTAATGAATACTGATGTGGCTAGTTTCACATGGTACAGTTTCACTCAAATTTGTATTTTACAGAACGATATTTTTATTTCAATCAACATAGCTACATGAATGATTCTGCTATTATTGTTGTGAGGTGATAATATTAAATGCAACGCCAGGCCTCAGGCAGTTGGTTAGTAGGGCATCATTCTTATGTAAAATATGAATATGGTCTCTTTGACTATTAAACACTGTTCCTCACCTTCACGGACAGTTAGTTGTTCATTGCATTGCTACCTCGTTGCCTGATGACACAATATGCTTGCAGCTCGCAGAAGGTGTGCGCCAACAAGTGGCGCGAGTTTGCGTGCGAGCAAGCATGAACGTGGGCACGGCTCACAGCGAGGTCAACCCCAACACACAGGTGATGAACAGTCGAGGCATATGGCTCTCCTACGTCCTAGGCATAGGGCTGCTGCACGTCATTCTGCTCAGCATCCCTTTTGCCAGTGTCTCCGTTGTCTGGACCCTCACCAACCTTATACACAATATGGTGAGTTCCTCTTCACCCTACCACATAAATAATATCGCGGTTTATTTGTGACCGTTTGCAGAAAGGCTCATCCAGTGCTTCATATAACACTGGAAGTTGAGTTACGGACTGGCTTTGGCTGAAGTAGAACAATAATAAGTCAAAATGCGCATATTTTGGGTTCTAATTTGTCAACGAACACGTGAAAGTAGACACAGAATAATTCGTTGCACTTTCAAGTAGACACAGATTAATTCTTTGCACTTTCACATGGCCATCTGACATTCTTTCTTTGCTGAGTATTTGGCGCATTAAGTTGCTGACTACAGCGGTTGTAATTTCACCCAGTGGAGGAGTTGGAGTTACAGCACCATCCTGTATCAGCTTACCTCCATCTTGTGCCTAAAAAGTGCCAGCCTTCCGCTCGTGTGGAATATATGGGCCAGGAGTGCCCAAACTGGCCTTATCTAATCACCACTACTGACTGTGTCTAAATATACTTGTGGTAAAAAGCATTGGGATAGAAGTAAATTAGTGGGATGTCTTGGTGATGTCTTGTTTATTTTGGTGTGACATCTATACACCAGCTGGTGCCACTGGCACCTCTTGGCAGCTCGCGTACAATTGTAGAGATGCTTTCAATTAAATGGTGCCATTTTTAGTTCTCCATATACGGACACCAACCGATTCACCACCAGAGAAGGAATGATTACCATTCTACACATAGGCACACACTAGCAACATTCAAGCATACCAACACCCAAGCATAGGCACACACTAGCAACACCCAATCACACCAACACCCAAGCATACCATAAAAAAAAAGAAAGAAATCTATTCTGTAACTAACTGGAAGCCATTGTAAAGATTTTAGAACTGGAGTATTGTGCTCTGTGCTGTTGGTTCTGAATAAAACTGATTTATATTAAAAAAAGAGAAGGAATGATTGAATTGGAAGTCATGACACACTGGATTTGATGGTATTCTGATGGTGTTCTATGCAGTGCATGTACCTGCTGCTGCACACGGTGAAGGGGACGCCGTTCGAGACGCCGGATCAGGGCAAGGCCCGGCTGCTGACACACTGGGAGCAGATGGACTACGGCGTCCAGTTCACCGCCTCACGCAAGTTCCTTACCATCACACCCATCATACTGTGAGCACAGACCTGTCACTGAGATTCTCACACCCCTCACACATATACACACACACACACACACACACACACACACACACACACACACACACACACACACACACACACACAGACACATATATTCTGCAAATCCTACAACCATCTCCGATGTTGTGCTTTACGTTTTTAAGGAAACAGCTTTCTGACATTGCCCTGACAAGTCCCTCTATTGCAAATTCATATACGAATTATCCATTGTCTGACAGGTTATGAAATTGCAGACGCAGGAGAGGACATTGATTTTGGAGTAATGCAACAGCATTTGTTGATGGATGCCATCTTGATCTTACCTAAAACAGTTGCAAAGTTTCTGTGCAGTACCAAATAGAACAAACACAGTTTCTGGATCTCATTTTATTTACAATACACAGATATAGTTGTGAACGTTATATTTACTGTGACAGCTATTTCTGAGAAGAATGGACCTACAATAATGTTCCAGCTGCACTGCGTTTACAAGGATAAATGTTCCCAAATCCAGACAGGGCACTTTGCTTGCAAAAGAGTGTCGAGAGACTGATTTATTGCAACCAGATGCGAGTTTCACCTCTGTGGAAATACTTTTTGAATAGGAACTAATAGTCTCATTGAGGGAAAAGAGAAATAAGAGATGACAGTTGCCACTGACTCCATGGTCAAGTGTATAAAGTGATGTGATGTGTGAACACTGCAGTCACAGGAACAGGAAAAACAATCCTGTTGCTTAGATGACTAGAGGGCATAGAAAGACAGTGCTAGACTCTGGGTTAGCAAGCAGACCATGAATATTCTTCTGTGAAGTGTTCACATTACTGCACACTAGGATTTCAAGCAATAGAAAAGAGGTAGATAAAAACCCTTGCTCTTTCTCTTTAATTAGAAGAAATCCTGCTTTGTGTGTTTGTACTTCTCCCTTCCTCCCTCTCTCTCTCTCTCTCTCTCTCTCTCTTTTACCTATTATCTGTAGTTGTGCAGACTCTCTCTGTGGATGTTTGTGTGTGTGTGTGTGTGTGTGTGTGTGTGTGTGTGTGTGTGTGTGTGTGTGTGTGTGTGTGTGTGTGTGTGTGTGTGTGTGTGTGTGTGTGTGTGTGTGTGTGTGTGTGTCGGGCAGTGATGCAGGACTTCCTGTGGTGTCTGCTGGCACAGGCTGCTTTATTTAGAAACCCTTAGGTCACCTGCTCTATCACTTACCCTCCAGCACAATGAAGAAGCCAATAAATTCACCACACTCTCATAGCTCTTCACCCTCAATGAGCTTACACAGAGCTCACTCTGTCAGTGTCTCTGTCAGTGTGATCCACCATCACAGCTATGATATGATCAGGCCTTACTTACAAAGATTTTCTGTTCACACTTACAAAATGGATCACACCATAATGCGGTGTTGATGACTTATAGGGTTGGTTTGGTTTTGACATTGTCACTGGTGTTTTTGTTATTTCAGATATTCAAAAATAAACTTTAGAACAATAGCTTCACGCCTTAATCCCGGATTGTTTTAGTGGGGAAGCTGTAGAGACATTTACAACATGAGATTTAGGTCTGGGTTTGGCAAAAGTTATGTGTGGTGCCTGGTTCCCAGTGGGAGACCAGTTCTGGGTTTGGCTGAGGCTCTGTCTGAGAGACTAGTCTTCAGGAGTGGTGTGTGCAGTGGGCCTGTGGTGTTGCTCTGTGTGAGGGACTAGTCTTCAGGAGCAGTGTGTGCAGTGGGCCTGTCGTGTTGCTCTGTGTGAGAGACTAGTCTTCAGGAGTGGTGTGTGCAGTGGGCCTGTCGTTCTACTCTGTCTAAGTTATCACACAGCCTCCGGCCCATCTGCTCCTGGTGCTGATTAGAGCAGAGCGCATCTCCTGTTTCCTCCTGCTGACCTCTGCCAGCTGACGCGCCCTTCACTCTCACTCAGACGCTCTCTCTCCCACTCTCACTCTCTCTCTCACTGTCACTGTCTCTTTCTCTCTCTCTCTCTCTCACTGTCTCTGTTACTCTCTGTCTGTCTCTCTTGTCCTCTGTCCCTTTCCCTGTCTCCATCTCTTCTCCCTGGCTTTTTATGATTGTCTCACTCTCCTAGTCTAGTCCTTTGTCCATCTCCATCTGGTATGTTTTGCTCTTGCCTCACCATCTCTTCTCTCTCTCTCTCTGTCTGTCTGCAGGTATTTCCTCACCAGCTTCTACACAAAGTACGACCGGATCCACTTCATCATCAACACAGTATCCCTCCTCACTGTTCTCATTCCCAAGCTCCCTCAGCTCCACGGTGTGCGTATCTTTGGCATAAATAAGTACTGAGGGACAAGGGGCCAGAGACCTCTGTGTGTGTGTGTGTGTGTGTGTGTGTGTGTGTGTGTGTGTGTGTGTGTGTGTGTGTGTGTGTGTGTGTGTGTGTGTGTGTGTGTGTGTGTGTGTGTGTGTGTGTGTGTGTGTGTGTGTGTTTATCAGGACTAAACTCCCTCCTCGCGTCTGTACCAGCGATTGGTGGACTATTGCTCAGACATCACAGCCTGAGGCAGATGAGGATTGAAGCAGCCCACCCCCCCCTTTCTCACCCCTCGCTTTCAGTGTCGATCTTGTCTGCCATTGTAGACTCACCGGAGGACTGCAGCATTTGTGTGTCTGTGTGTGTGTGGAGTGGGTGGCATTGTCTGGAGAAAAGAAGAGGACGTGCGAGACAAGAGGATGTCGGATCAGCCCTGGCGAATCGAAGTCCCCTTGGATATCTTTGGTGTCAATTATTTTCTGATTTGTGTGTGTCTGTGTGTGTGTGTGTCTGTGTGTGTGTGTGTGTGTCTGTGTGTGTGTGTGTGTGTGTGTGTGTTTGTAACGTTTTCAAGGCAAACAAGGAAAGGAGACCCAAAGGCTGTGAAAGCCACGGATGTAATTGGCTCGCAGGATTCCTGTCAGAGGAAGTGAGACGTAACAGACTGGGACTGTGAGACGTAACAGACTGGGACTGTGAGTCGCAGTGTCTGTGGAGAACCTCAGCCACCCTATTTTTACTCAGCTTCATCAGATCTGCAGCATTTGTTTGGGTTCTGGGTGCATTATGATCTCTGGCCTTCTCCAAGCACACTCACTTTCTCTCACTCTCTCTCTCTCCCTCTCTCTCTCTGTCCTCTCTCCCTCTCTCAGTCTCTCTGTCTCTCTTCCTTTTGAGGTTGAAAGGACAAGTAGAGTCGGAATGGTACACTAGTTTAGTGGGGGTTGAGTTATGAGCTGAGGAAGTCAGTCTGACCAAAGGGATATTTTTAGCTCATGCCTCCATTTGTGAGGAAACGTTGGGGAAAGTCCGGACATACTTGATTGTCTCAATATTATACTTATAATTATCTCACTCCCATGTCAACCTGTCAGTCATTCTACTCAGAGACTTGAATATCACAGCAGTTCCCACACTCAAAACCTTTCATTCCACACGAACACGTAATCTCTGTGAGTCCGTTAAGAGAACACTAAGGCGCAGAGAAGATTTGTACTTTACATGATCTTCGCACACTTAAAATATTTTATTAGCAGGGTTAAGTAGTGACTTTAAGCGTATTGTGATGGTTATTACCTTGTCAGAGTGTTAATGAAACAAGACAGAAGTGGGGCATGGAAGATTCAGAGCGAGACAGAATGACTACTGGACTATGCACTCTGGACAGTCTCAGAAATAAAAGGGATATGTACAGTTTTAGATCAAATTTGACTTTAAAAGCCGATGCAAGGTCCAAACCGTTCAAACTATTTCCACATACTTCATTATCTCAAGTGGTTTCAGTATTCTTTGTTTTGCTTGGCCTGACTTTGACTGATGGTACTGGCATCGAACACCACTTTGGGTAATGCACCTTAACACCCTTGAATATCATCTTTACTGAGTAAAGCCTCTTTTTTTATGCTTATTATATGTTTTCAGTCAAAACATAGCGAAGAGACAGACTTTCTTTTTAAACACAAAAAATATGAATGCTTTATTATGGCTGTAGGATGTGCCTCTCTTTGTAGTTAAATTTACAACTGCTGCAATTCCTTTTTTAATGACATTATCTTTGTTGGGTTAATGTTATTATGTGGTGAAGTAGATCTATGTAGCAGTGTGAAGCTTGTTGTATATGCGTACAACTCACCAGGCAGCAGTACAGCCATAATGTCAGCACAGACTCAGTATTGTTCGAGCAGATGTGTCCTGCATGTAGAAGGGCTCTTTTTTAAGCCTCTGACTTTAGGCCTAATTTGCCTGGAGGCTGCACTTTGGCATTCGTTAGCTCCCTAACTGATCTGGAAGCAGCCCAGAGCGACTCCAGGGTTTCTCAATGACATTAATTGTCAAAGCGGAGACTCGCAGCACAGTAAGGGGTTTTGATTTCCCTCGGGCTCTTCGCAATCTTTGACACATTAGGACGGGGCTAATTTTGGTGTGCCGGGTTTTTTTTATTTTTTATCATGAAGCACTTATCAACTGAATGACTTTTAGAGTCATTTGTGGGTTATTTTTTCCCAGCTAAAATGGCTCATTTTTGTATTCCCCCAATAAATAACATCTGTGATGCCTTAGAGATACTGTTCTTTTGATGGTATTTGTCAGCTTATGACCTCCTAGGCTTGTGTTTTGAGAGAGTGTTCCTGCCATGTTTTTATTGTTAGATGAGTCTGTGCAGATGAGGGAAGGGCCTACATGTAAATTATATTGGCAGAGACTGTTGAAGCCTGTTTATTGGAGCAGCCTGTGGAACTGGACAGTGACTGATCCATGGGGTGACTGGCATATGAGCACAAGCAATGAGGGCTTCATGCAGCAGACTTTTTACGAGTAGTGCTTTGTGTAATACAATGCCTATTTATGGCATCCCTGTTAAAGATAGTCATATGTGATCATTTTTGTCTTTAAGCCCATTTTTACCAGTTTTTCATAAATGTGTCCATCAGATGAACCCTCCACTGTAACATTTTACATGGCAGTTTTTTTAATGCAATTGTTTACCTTCCATCTTTTACTTTTCATGATTTGCTTTCTGACTACATGCAGTGTAGCGAAGAGTATGCTGAAGGTCACGTACTTGGAAGTAGCAGACACTCAAAACCAGTCCGCTGTCATCGCTCCGCTCCACCCTTTGCAACGTGAGGCAGGGCCGTGCGTCGGCTCGCTTACGCCAAACGCGGCCGCTTGTTAAACATTGACGAGGTGAGAGTCGGCCCGAGTGAGAGTGACTGACCGCCCCGGTGTCTGGTAGCCTAACAGCCATATGTCTATGCTAACAGCACTATCAGAGGAAGTGACCTGTCACAGCGGGTGATGATTATTGGGCTAAATCGCACTTCCGTGCTCCATTGTTCGGTCCCTCCTCTCTCTTTCTCTCTCTCTCTCTGTCGCTCACTCCCTCTCACTCACGGATTCTCTCTTGTTCTCACTTTCTCTGTTGCTCTCTGTCTGTGTCTCCGCCACATCAAGAAAGATGCAAGACTACAGATATGTAAAAATGTACTTCATTGCATTGCACACTTTGCAGAGAATTGGTTTAAATCAAAATGAAATGTATTCAGAAGACTACAGGTAGCGTTGGGGGCTTTTCAAGTTCAAGACTTGTATTCACACTTAAACTGCAATGTTTAAACTGCACTCTAAGTACAAGGGAACTTACACTGTCAATATGAAACCCTTTGTTTTGAAGAGAATGATTCTTGAGAATTAGCCTGTTGTCTACAGAATCCCCCTAAAATCAAACTGTTACAAACCTGCCAGGACTGACTGGAAATGTTATTTTTACTAGCCTACTCTGTTAGTATTATGAGAAATAAAACCTTTTCATGTAAACAATATAGGCCATTGTTGTTTGGTTTAAAAGTATTAAGTGGACATGTCAGTGAATAGCTGAAATAGTTCAGGATGTAGATGTCTAGCCAGGTTCTCACAGGCTATAAGAGAGTTCGGGAATTGTCCCGCTGGGCCGGTCTTGCAAAGGCGGTCAGTTTTTTATTTTCATATTTATTTAAAAAGAATACATATAGCGTTACAAATTACGGGTTTGACATAGCTTAAACAGATATTCAAAGGTCAATGTTATTTGCTAGGGTGCAAACTCGTCACCTTTCGGCGAAATTCGCCGTTTTTGATCCAAAATAGGTCATTTGTGTGATTCGTGTAGATCTGCAATACAAATATTTTTAGGGGGGGGGGGGGGGGTCCTCCAAGTAATCTGCGAACGCAAGCTTGTTCGTTTGGCCAACTCCATGTCACCATGACAGGCACGCTTTTTATTTCGGGTCTTCTGCCTCGATGCCGTAATAGACAGGTGTACAAGACATGTCTTTCGGTTGAAAGAGTTGGTTTCGAGCGGCCTTTTTAATATGGCATTTACAGTAACGTGTGACGTTGGTACGCTGCAAGAACGTTATACTATCTAACGTAGGCTAACGTGCTAATGTCAGACAGTTGGCTGACAGACGTCTCGCAAATCACATCAACTATTTTTGCTGGTTACAATAACGGTGTTATCGGATAGTACAGTGTCTTTTTCTCGGTAACTTTTGAAAAATCTAAGCGTGAAAACGCCGAAAAATTTACATTTACTTAAAAGACATGGCCGTCAGCCGGGTTTGGTCGGGAGTTTAGCTGCTAAAGTTATCTTCTGTCCTGTCGTTTGAAGCAAACCTTTTAGCTCTGGCATTGGTCTCCCATAATGTATTTATCTATCACTTCACTGGATTGGAAGTCCATTTTCCAGGCTATCGCACGCCCCCTTCATTGAGGCAGAGGTTAGGTTTGCCTCCCCTATGTGCTTTTTCACTGACCGTGGTTACATGGATTCGAATAACTGGCTTAGTCGGACTGAAATCACCTTTGTCCGACTATGTGCGGTCCGACTAACACCCCTGGATAACTCGATCCGATCCAGTTGATAGTTCGACTATTGCGGCATGTAACAGTGAATTGGATAAGGAACTGGACTTTGCGTCTTTGCGCATGCTTGAGATCCCGCCGCCCTCCTCCCTCCCTCCCTGCCAGGTCATGACCCGGAAGACGAAAGAGACGATAAGTTGTCTCAACTGTTCATACTAATGACACGTTTTTTTATGAATATTCTGCAGACTGTCTCACAAGCTTATTCTTGTTGATTATGAACAAACATAACAGAAGAGGTCCGAAGATATGAGCACGTTTACAACCCCTCCTTAAACACGTATAAGGACGTTCCACATTTGATTTGCTTAAAACACACAGCAGTACTGCCGGCTGTCACTCGGCTATTACCTGACCAAGGTTCCATGGCAATGTTCCGAAAGCCCATTATTCCGACAGCCCGCTGTTCCGAAATTGTGAGAAATATCATGAACGTGAACCACTATAGCCCACATGCACATCCCAATGAATCACACAATCATAAACATATAAATGCCTTTATTTCACAAGCATTAACTTTAATTCAGAATATTATTATACACACATGGCATTTGCATCGCGATGATATACAAAAATATTTTTATGATTGCCAACGCATGCATGCTTTGCCAGTGCTTGACAAGATCTGCGTAATGTCCTGCGACAATCTGTCGGTGATTTCCTTCGCATGAGTGGTAGCCTACCCCATATTCAAAACCAGAGTAGGCTAAGTTAACAAATATTGCCTAGGAAAAGTTATATGCGTGATAGCCCGGTGAGGGTATCCGATCTGCTGTGCAAACGAAATGCTGTGTGTGTTTTGTGCCACTTAAAATATTTCAAAATTTTGCCAGGGGGACTATTTTTCGGAATATTGAGATTTCGGAATATCGGGCTTTCGGAACACTGGGCCGTCCCCCCTGACCAATACTTGTCAAACTCGGTCATAGTATTCACAACTAATTTGTCCTTCATTCTATCAAATATGATGAAATTTGGTATTGTACCCGTGAGGCAAGCCTGAGTTTAGTTTTGTTCGGTTATCTGGCGCTGAAAAAAACCACGAATAAGTACTGTCAAATCAGAAAGCAAATCAGCTTGAACGAATCCTTACAAGGACTCGAGAGTAACGAGTCCTCTCAAAAAAAGATTCGTTCATTTTCTCGTGGCCACGCATCGGGACTTGCATAGGCTCAGCCAAGGAAACAGAAATGATTCGTTGAATGCAGGTCACGTGGGAAATGATCCAAAGATCCGTATCCGAAGACCGAGTCGGAAAATGAACGAATCATTTCTGTTTCCTCTAGCTACCAGTATTGAGCCTATGCAGGTCACGTGAAAAATGATCCAAAGATCCGTATCCGGCAGATGAACGAATCATTGATCCGAAGACTCGGTTGGCAGAAGAACGAAACATTGACCCGAAGATCTGTATCCGGCAGATGAACGAATCGTTTACCTCCCGATCGTTCATTGACCCGAAGACACGGTCGGGAGGTGAACAACTCGTTCATCTGCCGGATCGTTCATTGACCCGAAGACACGGTCGGGAGGTGAACGACTCGTTCATCTGCCCGATACAGATCAGATCTCGTTCATCGTTCATTTTCCACGTGACCTGCATAGGCTCAGCACTGGTAGCTAGAGAAATCAGAAATGATTCGTTCATTTTGACTGGGTCTTCGGATACGGATCTTAAGATAATTTTTCACGTGACCTGCATAGGCTCAGAAGACGAAACAGAAAGGATTTGTTTACCTCGTTCACTTTCGCGTGGCTAGGTTTAGTAAGACGTGAATGATATTCCTTCACAAGTAATAATTACAGGTTTCGTTATTTTAACTTTTTTGTACTTTACTTAGGGTTCAGCGTAATAGTTTGCCGTGATAATTGAATGCTAGTGTGATAATAAATGACAACTTCAAATCATCCAGACTGTCATGATACAATATTTTAATGCAGGAATTTATCTCGTTCACTTTCGCGTGGCTAGGTTTAGTAAGACGTGAATGATATCCCTTCACAAGTAATAATTACAGGTTTCGTTATTTTAACTTTTTTGTACTTTACTTAGGGTTCAGCGTAATAGTTTGCCGTGATAATTGAATGCTAGTGTGATAATAAATGACCACTTCAAATCATCCAGACTGTCATGATACAATATTTTAATGCAGGAATTTCTCTTACCTCTCTTACCGTTTCTCTCGCCTTTTATCTTTCACCTTTGAATAATGTAACTTATAAACACGTTGGCACAGCAGAAACAAACAAACAACGCGATGGACAACCCAAGAGGCAACACGCATTTCTGGACCGATGAACAGACGCGATTCATGCTCAATCAACTGTTGTTGTTGGTAGTGGTGAAGAGGTCAAGCGGAAATGGCTGTATCACCACTAGTTGTAATGAAAACAGCGCCACCTATCGTATCGGATATGACATGCTTTCGGCCAATGATTCGATTTATTCACTGCCATGTATATTGGGATAATAGCAGTTGCCCCAAAAGATAGCATAGTCCGACTAAAGCAAGATTCGAATTATACCATCATGTAAACACACTGACTGTGGTTTTATGACACATCAGCAAGACTAAATAGCTTCTTCACATACGTGAAATACATTACATTACATTACCTATTATATGGATACAAACAACATATAATAAAAGTGTCTACAAATATTTCAGTGATGACAAACAATGAGAAAGCAAAAGTCATGCACTCAACCCAGTGTGAGGGATTGCACAATCTGAGATGAGGCGCAGCTCGTCGCTGCCTCACCTCGCGAGTCGCCTCTCTGTTTGAACAGGATATGGTCAAATTCAGCGATTTTGATTATAAAAATGTATTTAAAGCAAAGATCAGTAGATACATATTAATATTTATTTTATCATTATTTGTTTTTTACTTTTCATGAGGTATGTGTATGACCCGTTTTCTACTGCAGGGCGCTTCACTGCAACTGAACAAACTTACCACTCTCCTATTTCAGTTTGGTTTCAGAATGAGATAATTTTAGGAGGAGGATGCCATTACTGTGGCTCAACTAGGAGTCAGGTGCAAATGGGCCTTGTCCTGACAAGCTAGACTCAAAGAGTAATGTAAAGGGAAAAGAATATGTGTTCCCACTGTCACAGTTTTTCAGGAACACAGAGAAGCTAGGCCATGCCTGATGCAGCCTCTGTTGATTTTCTGTTCCTATAGTCGGCCCTTTTTTTTGCTTTATACCTGATGGAGAATTGTGACGTAATGTGCTTTGGTGGACTGGAGTGGGTGGTCGGGAGGGTATTGGGGTGGGTGGTTGGGTTGGCCTGTGCCCGTGCAACATTCAACACAGGAATGTTTATGATGAAACTGTTACCAGAGCACAAAATTGTTTACAACAGCACAACGTTATTCATAGATCTAGCCTCATAATTTTGTTGTCAAAGTGCACCAGATTGATGCATTGAACTTTAAAATGTGCAAAATGTTCTTATAACATATATTCCCCCGGGGAGCATGCCCCGGACTCTCCTAGAGGGTTCGCATCGTTGTCACCTTTTTCATCCCTGATGAGTTTGCACCCCTGTATTTGGAGCAATATGTAGGCCTAATAGCAGTGAGGGCTCGGTCACTTAATTGTGCCTCCAGAACGTAAAGAGAAAGAGCCAGCGGCCACGGCCAGCGGTGTAGATGAGGCAGAAAAAGAAAAAGATTTGGTTGGCTGTTACCGTAAAGTGTGCAAAAATAACGTCACTTAATTGATGATGACACATGATGACGAGCGAGTAGCGAAGAGGTAGGAGCTTGAGAGGGGGGTGATGAAGTGTTATGCTATGTGTTGTGAACTAGCTAAATAAACTTATTAAAGAGCAAAATATTTCTGTTAACTTTTAAAACTTGTGTTTCAATGCGTTTTAACAAGTCCCACTGCAAGTTGGACCATTTCCAAGCTTTAGATTTCTCTAAAGTGCTCAAACTTCGGGGGTAAAGGAAATCGAGTTTGTTTGACTGTAAATGGGTAAAATAAACATGTACATTTGTTAAATTGATTAACTATCCCTTTTATGAAATAGCGAGAATGGACCGGTAATTTCTCTAGACTAGGCCTACTCATCAATTATTCATCAATCGCATTATAACATATTTGATAGCCAGCCCAGCAGTAAAATAATGTCTGTTAAATATTTACTGTAGGCTATTCGAACAGGCGAACATGGAACGGGGGAGCCAGCATAGATTCCATGATACAGCCCAAAACTATACAAATAGGAGATAGTGTTTCTTAATTAATGATTCGCTGATCGATAAACATGTTTCAGTTAGAATTTGGCGTAGACTATCAAATTGGGGCCACATGACAGAAAATTCCCGGGCTGCTTTTTGTCGCCAGTCCCCCCTTCCTATCTGCTACCGTGACTGCACAGTGACACTTGGCTGACACCGTTTTGGGAACAAAATGTCACAATTTGTCAAGACTTTGGTCTGCAGTGTTCAAAGTGACCTTCTCAGCCTAATCAATATCCAAATATTTGCTTATCACTCAATGCATGGCACAGAATTTCATGGATGAATGCCCTCCAATGGCAAAGGTATTTGTCATCATGACATGGAATACTACTGTTGAAAAATCCAATAGAAGTTCCAGTGTTCCAGTGCTCTTTGTACCCAATTCCAACCCACTGGCCCCAGCTCCAGGACATCCGTAATCAAAGGGATTTGATTTAGATTACAAAATAAAAACGTTTAGGCACTATTACGTTTTAAGTTAAATGTCTGCAGTATTTATCAGGACCTGGATTTTGTACACTCACCAGATTTTTTTTTCTTTGTGCAGTCATTGGTTGAGTAATGTATTATGTAGTTGTAATACATAAAATATTGTTTGTTGCTATTGAATTGCATTTGGCTGTTTTTGTGCTGTGTAATGTGGGTTGTGGACAGCAGGGGGCGGCAAATGCTAGTTGTTGATACTAATCTGAGGTGGCGTTCTCCCCTATAAATAGGAACTGCCGCTAGGTAAAACTGTTGGCCTGCTTTCTTTTTCCAGGCCGTTTACATTGGATTGTCTCTGGCGTACTGACTTTGTGTGTTTTTCTGTTAACATTACCCTTCCAACTTAATAGAAATCATGAGTCAATTCCACCCCGTTCATGTAAATTTACGTTACAAAGGGTTTCACAGTCTCTGTTTTATCCCTGATGTCGTTCTTCATATCGCCACTATTTGTTCGTCATTGCACTTGCAGTCTCTCTCTCCCTCTTCCCCTCTTCATCAGGTTCTTAGCCATCAGCTCCTGAGTTCAGCCATCTGGATGGAGACTTTAGGATGCATGCATTCAGTGAAAGAAGACAGCAACCCTCTTGGGGGTCCCCCCCCCCAGCATTTCTGCTTCTGCTTGGCTGATGGCAGTGCCATTTGAAGTTCCACCTCCTGTTTCTCAAGAAACTTATTTAATCATCCCTGCCCTTTACAGAGGCAAAAGCATGCCATCAAAGAAGCCCACTTTAGAACACTCTTCAAAAGTTCAGCCTGTGAAATATGGATGCTCTGTGGTATCCAAGCTGTTCCAGCTGCATCTGCTGGAGGTTTTTTTTTTCTTGCGGTGAAGAATACGTAGATCGAAGGGGGAGAGAGAAGAGATTGAAGAACAAGGAGAGAGGAGACAAAAAGATGAAGAATAAATTATGTGCGAAAGAAGAAGAAAGGTGTCCAGTCGAATTACACTTACCCGAGAAAGAGTAGCCCCCGCACCGACCAACCTCTCCCCTTTGGTGGTGTCAAAGGCAGGGCATTAGAATTTCCTCGCGATGTACATCTAAATATCTCATTACTTTTTTGGAACCCAGGTACCTACAGAGAGCCCACATGGTGGGAGGCACTCTAAAAATACCCCCCCCCCCCCCCCCAATCAGATGCATTAAACATTGGGCCTGGAGATCCATGGGGCTCCAGGGAGAATCCCCACCCCACCCCCAACCGAGGAGCCCAGGACTAGATGGGCCCAGCTGCTGTCAGGAGGTGAGAGGGAGAGGCATGAGAGGGCTGGAGGCTGCCGCGGAGAAAGCGCCAGAGAGCTCCCTGATGTGACCGCTGTGTAATGGTGCTGTCAGAGTGGATTTTGTGGGAATACATGACCACTGTGAAATGTAGAGGGGAGGACAAGACAGAATGGCAGCTAGATGGATGAAGGGGTTGAAGACCACTCTCCAGAGAGAAGGTGCGTGTGTACTGTGTGTGTGTGTGTGTGTGTGCAAGAGAGAGAGAGAGAGCGAGAAAG
This sequence comes from Clupea harengus, assembly GCF_900700415.2. Classification (NCBI taxonomy): domain Eukaryota; kingdom Metazoa; phylum Chordata; class Actinopteri; order Clupeiformes; family Clupeidae; genus Clupea; species Clupea harengus. The sequence continues at coordinate 10,230,535 of NC_045174.1, read as the reverse complement.
ATAGAGTGAGTGAGTGAATGTATGTTTTTTTTTTACCTTTTTTTAAAAGCCCGATCACATCACTTTCAAATATTCAGCATTCATATCTGACAAGAAAAAATATATAACACGGAGTGACTTGTTGATTACACACAACAGCAACAACCTGACCTTTTTTATAAACATTTAATGCCACTTCCTTATGCGTGTGTCAATCAGGAAGAATTGCCTCCTGGCAACCTGTCAGATTCCAATTCAGCCGTTGTCAACATCTACACGCTTAGAGATACACTTTCAAAGCAGACATCATTTTCAAAGTAACTGTCACATGCCAAAAACAAATTTTTTCATTGTGTGGAACAGTTTAAGATCAAAATATTTAGATTACAATCTCTCATGAATATCAATTTCCCCTACTTTTATGAAAAATCACCTCCTTAATTGTTTGCGCCTGCTCTCCTCACTGAAGACCCCTCTGAGACCCTGTTTACATTTTACACACACTATATTAAACCAAGTCTAAACACCATCTCATATTGGGGCTTAAATAGCCGCCTCGTGATGAATGCATGTAATATCAAGGCTATGAATAATGCCAGTCAATGGCTCCTAACGGCTCGTCGCAAAATGGGCCCGGCATCACAGTCCATCATTTGTCTCATGCATATTCTCACGCACTTTATTTCAGGCTGATTAACTCCCATTCATAAGTGTCTGTCTGTGATGTTGTTCAGTTGAGAGTGATATGTTTAATAACATCGTACAGCCCCAACCTTGTGTAAAAAAAAAGAAAGAAACCTCATTACAGTAGCTTTAATAACGCCACTAAACTGATTAACACCACGCTTTCGACAAAAGACGACCCAGCCGAACGTTATGAGCTGATGAGTGTTCAGTGCATTTGGTGCCAACTATTATCACGCTAACAGTTAGTAGGCACCTCTATAGACAGTTGTGTTTTCTAGTGAGGATTGCACTGACTTTAATTAAGAGCCATGTTGTCCTTACAAGCGCCTCACGGTGAGGTTCTAGATTCCTCCTGTTCTCCGGCTGACCTAATGCATGAACCCATGGAGGATGTGTGTGTGTGTGTGTGTGTGTATGTGTGTTGGGGGGGCTGTGTACATGCAGCCAGTACATACAGTCCTATGTTCACACACTTTTCCTCCATGTTCTTTTAGTCACCCCTTTCTCAGTAATTACCTTCGAAGAGGATCAGTGATATTTCCACCCTTGGCCCTCTATTCCTCTCACCTCCCACCCCATCCCAGATCATACAAAGCTGTTCGTGTAATTAGATAGACTTTCACTGCTTTTAGCACCCCCCCCCACCCACACACACACAAACACCCATGAAGGATGGGAGCAACATGTCAGACTACACGTGTCTCGATATCTCTTGAGTGTTCGCACATGTTGTCATGTAGCGCTCTAGGCTCCCGCTGACCAACCTGCTGGTCTCCCTTTCGTGGCCTCCCCTTTTTTTTTCTCTCTCTCTCCCCGGGTCCTGGCTGCGGTCCAGGAGAGCCCTTAAGGCCCGGCAGAGCTCACCTCGGCAGCGCTGTGGCACCCCGTCTCCGTTGGACCGGCGCCTCCTGCAGGCACCGGCGAGAACTGCGCGCCGTCTCGAGAGGCGGACGGAAAAACCTCAGTCCACATTGATTTAATTTTCATCATTGCCTTTTGTTGCTCTGGCGCAACCCGAGGCCTTTTGAAAGATGTAATTGTTCTTCTGTCTGATTTATTGCCAATTTGTTGCAAAGTGGCTGCACCTGCATAAATATTGGTCTACATTTCTCCACAAAGGAAATAAAAGTTTATATACTATATATATATATATATAAAAGTAAGCAACTAAAGGCAAACACTGTATTTGAGCAGCAGATGAAAGCAATAATCAGCGCAGTGATATATCATGGCTGCCCCTGAACACATATGAATCGCAGGCCAAGCGAGGGCAAATCTTGTAGTGTTTTCATGCATCGCCTGGAAAGCCTCACTCACAGATTACTTATTAAACACCAGGAAAAGGTCAAAACAGTACTGTAAAAAAAGAACGGCACTGAGGCATGGTTGTCTGTGTGATGTGGTTTTAATAGTAGGTTTGCAAGCTCTGTCGCAATAGCCTTCCTGTCCCCTGTCCAAAAGGACACAGAGTTTCCATAATTAAGCTGTCAATGGTTAGCTTGTAAATGATGTATGCTTATAGGGGATGTCACCCACAGATGAATCCTTGGCAAGAGATGAATTATGCAAGAGAGCAAGAGTTTCGAGAAAAAGTCTCTCTCCGGAGACCCTCGGCTTCACTGAGTGAGCACGCTTGACATGCGGTAGGAATTATTCAATGTGTTTGCTCTCCGTCTACACGCTCGCTCGCTCGCTCGCTCGCGTGGATCCCACCAATCCCCCCCCTGTTCTGTGGCGGCGAACTGTCTCAACTTTTACCCGTCTTCTCCCCCAGCCCGTGATTTATGAGTCCTCATCCAGGCCGGCCATCAGGGCGCAGGAGAGTCACAGGAAAGGAAAACTGCGTGGGTGCTGAGCAAGGTATATAGAACGCATGCCCTGAGCGGAGGGGTCAGGCACATTATACAGAACAGGTTTGTCCTCAGAGCTCAAAGGGCCACGGGGGCCTCAGTGTGCTCACAACACTGGCTGTAATTGCTTTTGAGGCGATATTTTCTTTCTAGAAGGTTCCGCGGCTGTGCAGTAGCCCCAGGTAGTTCTTCGTCTGATTGAGGCGACGTTTCCCATTGTGGCCCCCCCTGCTGTGGAACCTCGCTCGGCGGCTGATGGAAAAGGAGTGGGGACTCGTTGCCCGGAAGCGAGGAATCACCCCAGGGAGAGAGGGGATTTTTTTTTTTTTTACGAGCGGCGACGCCATTCGCATGTCAAATGGTCGCCTTTGTCGGGGGATGCGATAGAGCTGTCGCTGTTGTCCATAACACCGTGGAGTTATGGGCCGTGACAAATGTGCGCGCGCGTGTGTGTGTGTTCTCAGGTGAAAAATTACAGAGCTGGACCGATCCCTCTGCTCGCATCGGCCACAGACCCCCGGGAGGCGCCCAGGCCTTAATCCCCTCCCAGGAAGCCACTTTTAAGCTGACTAGTGACATGAGTGACATGATGTGACTGGGGAAGAGTCACCTGACGATCACCTCTGGAAGACACCGATCAGTAGCTTCCAGCTGAGCCAACCCGAGAGTCAGAATGAAAGGAACGAATTGTGAAGCCTGAAACAAACATTTGCACACACACACACACACGAACAAACACACTCAATCCTCAACAAAAACAGTGGCCGCGGCAATTGATGTCTGATTTTTCAGCATGATGACAACTGGTGGGGCGATAGAGGTTTATACAGACACTCAACCCGAAGGAAAGATCAGTAGGTCACTGATGTCACCTCTTGTTAGAGGCCCCCCCCCAGAAAACACGGGTCGCAGAGGAAACGGCTCGTCAACGTGCCTGAGTCTGAGTCATGACTGCCGAGGGCCAAGCCTGACCACTTGCATCTGAGTAATGTGACCATTAAAGTCGGAAAGCCGCTACGTTTAACGATGCATCACCCTTGTAAGCGCAGCTTATTAACGGCATTAACGGCAGAGAGGGCTAAAGCGGCTCACCGCAGCTGTTGTGTTTTCGACGACAATGCCGAATGGCTTGATGCCAATTCCACGGCTCCGGCGACCTTATAGCTCATCAGTTTCTTATGGTTTTGTTTTCCTTTTTCCCCCTTCCTCTCTTCACCCCCTCCCTCCCCCTCTTCTCCTCTTCCCTACATGTGCTCACTTTAATCAGAGGCTGCAGGGTAGACTGTGTGTGGCTGATGGCTGGGCTGTCAGCAGCAGGACCAATGCCTTTAATAAAACTCAGCGTCCCTCCCCCACCCACATGCACCCCTTCCCCGGGCGAGATGGGGGCCATATGTCTCCTCAGCAGGGGGCGCCAGCGTCGGCAACAGCCACGGGAGCGCGGCAAGGGAGACGGGTTGCTCGGTCGTTCCGCATGCATCATCTGGGAATACGGTGCAGAGCTTGCATTTGCAGTCCCATTAGAGGTAATTTACAGTCATACTTCACACATATGTGTGTGTGTGTGTGTGTGTGTGTGTGTGTGAGTGGGAGGGGTGGGATCGATGGGTGCTGATGGGGTCCTCTGACAGAGCTGTGTGAGCGCTTGCATGTGAGTGTGTGTATGCAAATGTATGCAAGCAGGCAGCATCCTAGGGCTCCTTCCCTCGCTGACTCACACATCTCAGTCGCTATCACGCCCCCCCCCCCCTCCCCTCCCCTCCCCCATTCAACACCCCACCCCCCAGTCCATGACACAGAGTGCCGCTGTGAAGAGTCTGTGGTCGTTGACCTCTGATAAGTGAATTTCGCGGACATTGCATCGATTGGTCGGCATCTCATCTCGGCATGAATTAGTGGCTACTCTCTGGCGTCTCCCCATCCCATCCCCCCCCCTCTTCCCCGCCTTATCTGCACCGTCATTTTCCGTCAGGTGAGGGCAAAGCTATGGGAGACGCCGCCAGCCGTGACCCCGGCTGTACCTGCCTGCCAGTAATGGATGTCTTCAGACGGTACGTTTGACAGCTCTCAGCCATGTGTCAAAAAGATGTCCCTGCTCTCTCTCTCTCTCTCTCTCTCGCTCACTCCCTGTGCTATTGCTTTTAGAGGAGGGGAGCTAAAAGGCGATGAAAGACAAGCCCTGCGAACGCAAGTGCTGTAATGTTATTGCAGGCCCAAATGTTCTACCCCGTGTAAACAGTGTTTGCGGGGTTTGTGTTTTCATAAAGCCAGTCTGACATTGACAGTTGGCAGCGGCACTGATGGGGAGAGGTGGAGGTTTCTGGCGAGCCGTGAGGAGTGTGTGTGTGTGTGTGTGTGTGTGTGTCCTTTTACCTTTCCTCTCCTTTCCCCTCTTCTTCTTTCCCCTCCTTGTGTCCCGGACCCCCGATGCATGGTGACACACTTGGAGGTATGTGGCAGAGCGAAGCCCAACACGACCAATCAGCTCCACGTACACACACACAGCACCCGTCTCTGTGTGCCTGCCAAGGCTCCGCCGTGATTTATGAGTAAACAGCGGTTGTTTTTCGCCCCCGTCACTCGCGGCGTGCTGTGCCAAAACAAGGAGGCCCATTTAGTTGGCGTCAAGTCACACGCATGGTTAAATAATCAGAGTTAAAATTTAAGCATAGCAATGTCACAGTGTGTGTTGTTACACTGTAATGAGGCTCAGTACTGTCTGGATTCTTTAATGGACATTATTCATTTTTTAATGAATATTCATTATTTAACAAATAATGAATTATTTAATGAACACTCTGCTTGAACCCTACATTGTAAGGCTGACATAATCATGTCAAAGATACTGTATGACATTGCAGATGGCATGTCCTCTCCTTATTTTGTCATGACAGTGTCCAGTCAACAATGACAGCTGACAATAATCAGTCATTGTCAGGACTGCTTTTAAAATTTGATGCCATTACTGCTTATAACTATGTGACATAGGCTGTTATTGCATCCAGTATTCTTAAAGGTGTTTTGTTAATGAATAATAATGGTATCACAAAAATGTCACGTTATTAGGCAATGGCTGACTGAAAACAGGCATGACATGCTTATGACAAGTTCTTTTGACAGAGGGATCAAGTAAAGCGTTACCAGTAAACCAGTTTCCCCAAATACCATTCCATACAGGCATTAGATTGGGCATCACACAACAACAGGATTACATGTAACCCACCATATTAGAACTGTAAAATTTGTGGGTAATATGCCTCTTGTTGGGCAGAGACATTTGTAGCCTCTGTGTAGTCATGCCAACATGCCGGAGCAGAGTGGCACATTGTTCTGTTCTAACTGTCTAACACAGCCACCACTCGGGCCACAGGTCCTGCCAGGGGGTGGTAGAGGTGGTTGGTTGTTGTATTGGAGGCACAGGGGGGGTGAGCAGGGGCCAACGGGGCCAAAGTCAAATTGACATGACAGGCATCATGCGGGTGTCAGAGCACGCGTGACGAGGCAGCCTCCCGAGGGGCACGGCTACATCACTCGCGGCACACGGAGAACGCCGCAGACATGAATTCACCGCGTCAAGCTGACAAGCGAGGGTCGGCTTAGGTCGTAATGTTCGACAACACGGGCGCAATGCAGATAACGGAGCCCCGGGGGCTCTTGAGGATGAGCAAGAACCGCTCCCGCCCCCCCCCCCCCCCTCCTCCTCGTCCCCTTCCCCCACCCCCGCTTCCCCAGTCATCCATACATCGCCTGTCACGCCGCATGAGGCTGTACCAGAGCCCATTTACATTCACCACCTGACACCCACACACATACCCCCGGACATGTTTTATCGGTAAAGCGACAGCAATGGGAGCATGGATCTCGGCGATGTTGCTCGGGCGTTGATGGGCCGTAATAAAGCAGGGGGCCATCATTGCAGCTTTTGCTTAATGGCCCTGCTGAGGCCGATGCATCACTCCGTGCAGTCGGGTCAGAAACCTCTAAAATGGTGCCACTTTAATTATCATGCCACTGTGAGCTCCGAGGGGATGTGCCGATGCCTGCAATCTGCCAAGCCGTGGGTAGTAGGCATGAAGGCAGAAAGGCATGCTGAATGTATGTGTGTGTGTGTGTTTATTTGTATGTGTTTGTATGCGTGTCTGTGTGTGTGTGTGTGTGTGTGTGTGTGTGTGTGTAATCTTTGTGTCTAGTGGCAGAATCCCATCAGATGTCTGGGAGGGGTTTGTTGCTATCGTCACACGAGCCCTTTGGTTTATCATGGCATCTTCATTCCTACCCGCGGTTATCGATAACGCGCATCTCCGGGAAGACATTTGCCTCGGCGACTCCTGTGACTTTTACATTAACAGTGTGGGATAAGGTCAGCAGATTACGGGGAGCGCAGAGAAGGAGGAGAAGGAGGAACAGGAGGAGACTGTCTGATGGCTTAAAGTGGCTTGGTGCCATGGCGCTCGCAGCCTGAAGGCTATTACCCCGCTAATGACATTACAGGAGAGGAACGTGAACTTTCTCTCTCTCTCTATCTGTGTGTGTGTGTGTCTGTGTTAGTGTACTCCCTGTGCACCTGTGAGGGTCGCCGGGAGGTGAAGAGGTGGTGAACCCGGCCCCTGGGAGAAGCACGCGGCTGGGGCAGAGGCAAATGCGGTGCCATAAAACGCTGCGCATGGCTGAGCTCATCAGCATGCCGCTCATTCCTGCAAGGGCAGCCCCCTGACACCCGCTCCGACACGGCCACTCAGCACCGCAGCCGGCCACTCAGGCGCACGCCCCCGTCTAATGACACTCCCTACCTCTTTTTATCACTCTCTCTTTTGCTCTCTTGCTCTCTCGAACTTTTTCTCTCTCTCTCTCTAACTCTCTTAATCTTTTTCTCTCTACCTTTTCAACTCACGCACATGCACATTTGTCTCTCCCTCTCTTTCTGCCTCCCTCACTCACAATCCCCATCTATCTCACTTTCTCTCTCGGAGACTGCCTCTCTCCCAGTGCCTGTCTCTCTCTCTCTCCCACTGTCTCTCTCTCAGACTGCCTCTCTCCCAGTGCCTGTCTCTCTCTCCCACCGTCTCTCTAACAGACACGTATTAAAGACCGCCAAGCCTGTAACATGGAGTAAAGGACAGATATGGAAAATCCGTCTGTCTCTGTATCTGCTCTCCATGAATTCCTCTTTCTTAGGCTCTTCTGATTCCATCTAGTTTCTGTCTAATCTTGCTTCTCCTGCAGCAAATCTCATTGAGGCTTCACGTGTGTAGTGTCTTTGTCCTTCCACTGAGCTCCACTCCGAGAGCTTCTCTCTCTGTCCCCCCTCGTCTGCAGCGGCTTAACGCTTCATCCGGTCTCAATCACGGGCACCCGCTGCATCCCCTTGTCTCTCAGCCCCGTGCCTCCTCCTTGAGTCCAGCCTCATCACCACTCCTCCATGTCCTTGGTAGCATGCATCACTGGCCTCCCAGTGGCTCCTAGCAGCCTTTTCTCAGACGCCCCACACCCCCCCTCCCTCCCTCCCTCCCTCTACTTCTTTCCTTTCGTCCCTCACCTCCTCGCTTTCCTTCGCTCTTATTTATCATCCTCCTCCCCGAGGACAAAGCACCCTCTTCCCTCTCTGTCCTGTCCTTGAGAGAAAATGAGAGTCAGAAAGAGAGAGAGAGAGACCGAGAGAAAGAGAAAGGGAACGAGAGGGGGAGAGAGACGGAGAGGCGGTGAGCCCCCCTGTAATATCTGCCATGATTCATATTTAATGCTCTTAACGAGCGGCCCTCCCGCCTGCCTCGCTCACAGGGGCCGGCAGCGCCTGAGATGCCTGGCAAGGTCTGGGTGACAGAGTCTGCTCCGAGGAGCCCGCGAGGAGAGACACCCCGAGGCTGAGATGTTTTAGGCTGACAGAGACCCTCAGAATCCTTCCAGAAACTCCCACTCTTCCTTTCCCTCTCTCCCTCTCTCCCCCTCTCCATCTCTCTCTTTCCCCCTCTCTGTCCCCTTTTCCTGCTCTCCTTCAGTGCTTCAGTACCCACACAAATCCCTCACAACATGAGATGCACCATTATTAATCTTATTACATTATTACATTTTTCAAAAACATTCTATACTCTTTCATTTCATGGCTTGCGTGGCATTGACTCTTGAGACCAGTCATGCAGGTGTGCAGTGGCCCTCTCTAAAATATGTTAAATATATTGATATGTTATATTAATGTACATATGTCTATGTATTAAATATATGTACAGACAGTATGGGCAGTACATACCCTTTTAATTTTAGAATAGCAAGTGGCTTTTGACGGCTGCTTTTGCAGTTGTTGAAAGCCCACATTTGCTTGTGACTGCAGCTGCCATTCCCAGTCAGAAGCTGCTCGGGGCTGTCCTATATTTCCCTGTCGAGGGCTAAAGTGGACCAAGAGCACTGCCTCATCTGTAATGGCTGAGGGAGTACGAATGTATGGGCAGTCAACTGTGACATCACCGTATCAGGCCAGTGTAAGGTCAGGCCAGTGCGTCGGCACGTTGACGCATGTAGCCCCCGTAGCCGAGGGGCAAGAGTCACCGCCACTGTCAATGGACGCATCGCGACTGACGACATTTTTCATTGTTAGCCTGCGAAGTGAAAAGAAAGCCTGCAACAATTCACCAGAGACCGCGGACAGGCAGACAGATACAGCGGTGACTGTGAAGCTGTTTGGAAAATGACTCCATTGGCTAGCTTCCCAGAGCCGTATTAGGTCTATTGCTGGACTTAATTGTGTTGTGAATAGAAAAGCCCTATTGAAAATAGTAGGTAATTCAGGGCAAAGTCTAATCCTCAACTGGGAATCCTGCCCTCTGTGTATGAGGCCTAGTTGATTGGGCCCCCATTAGAATGCTTTAAATTCATCTGATGTAAAAGACCATTACAGCTGGTCCCCAAGGGTCCGCAAAGGTTAAAAAAATGCCTTCAGTGTATCCAGTGTTTCAAACTGTCTCTGTCGATGGGGACATTGGGACAGGTTATTGACAGTTCATCACATTAGGCCGTGTATATGCAAGAATGCTTTGCTTTTGTTATTGATCCGAGTGCCGCCATGCGTGTAATCCATTATGACCGTGCCGCAGGAACAGCGAGGAAGTGACACGTCACTGTTTAGTGATCTAATTCTCCCATGTTGACAGGGATGCATGGGCACTCGTCTGTGCCAGGGAACGCCGTTACTTGATACTCCGGGCTTTTCTTATTGGCGATCAGGTGCCAAATCTGTTGTCGTAATAACAGTGTGTAACAAGCGTGACATTGTGTAGTCACAGTATTTATTACATGGCGCCTCTCACAACTACGCAGATATGATGGGGCAGCTGTGAAGTTGCGTGCTGCTCTGCTCTGCTCTGTCTGTAATTGTGCGACCATCTTAATGACATTTAATCCCTCTTAACCTCTCAGAACAAAGGCACGGGTTTGTTTCATCATGGAGACCACAGCACAAACGTTTTATTAGTTTAATCAGTCACTGAGGTCAGCAATGATACTGCTCCAATCTCCAGGAAAAAAGGGATTCCTTGAACATTCCCACAGAATGTTTAGTTATTTAAGAGAGCTACGTCCAAAAGCAGGGTTACTATTACGATGTTACCGTAAATACACACACACACACACACACACACACACACACTCATTGCAATGACGCCAGAGTGCAAATTCACTTAGAGGTTATAACGGCTGTATACTCCGAAGGAATTGTACAGGGAGAGAAAAAGAAATAAATCGGGAAGCAGATTTCGACCGAGCTGTATATTTTTTAGCTTCAGGTTCCAGGACAAGGCCTCAATTATCCAAACCCACTGCTTCTCCACTACTGAGGTTCCGCTGCAACGCGATTGTTACTGCAGGAGGGAATACAAAATAATAAAAAAAAAGACTTGCCATGGGTGTACACTTCTTCATGTGGCTGCGGCCTTTGATGGGGTTTGCATTTTTTAACATGTTTTTGAAGAAGAGCGTCGCAGAGAGGCGATGGAGAAGACGAAGTAGAAGAAAAAGAAGAAGGGGGAGGGAGGAGGGGATGGAGGGAGATGTGAGGGAAGAAAGAAGACACTGAATTCACTGCATTCATTTTGCAGTTTCAGATAGCTACTGTATAAAAGATCAGCCCCTGAAGATAGCAGCATGGAGCTTCACAGGAAATTATTATTTCAGAGTGCAAGTGAGGTGGAAGGATGACAGATGTGTGAATCACCTACACTCACACACACATACACACACAGAGACACACAGCACGCACAAGCAAGCACATATACACACACACTCACAACACAAGCACAGAGACACACACACACACATAGCACGCAAAAGCGAGCACACACACACACACACACACACATACACAGACAAGTGTGTTCACACACAAACAAACCCCCCACACCACACAAATGTGCACATACACAAACATGAATGCACACACTCACAGAAACACAGACACAAAGGGATACGGACACAGTCACGTGGATAGATATACACACTATGACACACACACACACACACACACACACACACACGGCAAGCATGCACAAGGTCATGTACAACCTCCAGGTACGTGCACAACCACACTCACATACACACTCTCTCTCACCAACCCTGAAACACACACACACACTCACACATTGGTATTTTGATCCACGTGCTGCTGCTGTGATGATTACATTTATCATTCCCTTTTTTGCTGCTGTCCTGACATGTTCCTCCTTCATCTCCCTGGCCTTTCCTCCAGCTGTTGCTTTGATATTAGCTTTAGGAAATCTGCGTGAATGGCATATACCTCAGTAATCTGCCTCATTGCTGCAGGCGATGGTCTCTCTCTCTCTCTCTCTCTCTACCTCTCCTTTTTTTCCTTTATTTTCTCTCTCTAGCTCTTCGCACTCTCTCCTTCTCTTCCTCCTCCTCTTGCAGATGCTCTCTTCATTTCCAGGCTTTAATCCTCCACATCAGTCTGGTGTATCCTATTGCACTCCGACTCTATTTATATACATTTTTCATTATTGACGTGAGTATGAGGTGGTGACAGCACACTCATGTACCCCCCCCCCCCTCCCCTTCCCTTCCAAACCTCAATTTGCCTCTGCCTCTTTCAAGCACCAGTCGACCACCCCCCACCCCCCCCCACTCACACACTCAAACACACACGCATACACACATACACACATACACACAGACCCACCGACCAAGCTCCCCCTGCCTTTCCTGCATTTCTCTATTCATCCCTATCCCCCTCTTCTCTACGTTAGTCATTTGATTACATTTCCGTTTGGTATTTCGTTCTCGCTGCGCCGCGCCGGGCCACGCTGCCTCGCCTCCCCAAGCCTCCCCCCCTGCCTCAGGTGAACTGGCGTCCTGTGATCCGCCTCTGGTCACGGCGGCCGTCTCTGCCTCAGACTCCGCTGTCTCCGCTAAGAGGAGGGGGGGGGGGGGAGAGCGTCTGAGGTCTGCTCGCTCATTTGCACTGTTTACGTCTCAGTTTCCATTAGTCCCGTCAGCCACGGACAGCACTGGGGAAGGTGGGATAAGCTCAACATACCCACGCCTGCACTGCATTATTGATTCCATTGTAAGATCTCCACGGAATGTTGTCGAGTCCATAATGAAGTCTTGCCTCGAGCCACGCGCCCAGTGGATTTACAGATTGATTTGGCTGCTTATAGGTTTGTGTGTGTGTGTGTGTGTGTGTGTGTGTGTGTGTGTGTGTGTGTGTGGGGGGGGGGGGGGGGGGGGGGGGGGGGGGGCAAACGTGACAATTCAAGGAAAATTCCCCAATCGACCATCTCAGATTTGGCTGAAAAAAATTCAAGGTTGTTCATACACTTCTTAATAGGAATAGTCCCAAATATTAGCTCTCTACTCCCAAGTCACAATAGGATGTTTTAGGGGGGAGGGGGTGCCAATACTTAAGACGCTTTTTGAGCAGCGTTTTCTGAAGAGCCATTTTCAAATTGCTATTACTAGAAAAGTGTTTAAGCTAGCTCCTTCAAACTTTCTAGGCTTAAAATCTGATACCATTACTTGAAGAATATGGACTTCCAAGGGTGTGGCTTGGGTATATCAGAGTATTCGGGGTGCTTGAATTTGCTCGAAAATTTTACTCTACGCTCTGTTGCAGCCTCTTTGAAGGCCTGTGGAAAGCTCAATGTTAAAGCTAGAGACTTGATATTATACACAGACCTCCCTATGTATGCTCTGTATATTGTATTTAAGAAAACTGAGAGAGACCTGCATAATTGAAAATTATGAAACATCAAATCAAAGATAATTTGAACTCATAAAAGATATAGCTGTTTTGATGTCACACTCCTTAAGTGCATAAGTCCAGTTGTAGTGGTAGGAACTTCTATCTTAGAAATGCTGTACCCAGCACAAATCTTCTCTCCTGGGCCAGATTAAACTTTTTGCTGAACCGTGAAGATGCATGAATTGTATAAGAACATCTTGCTGGGCTTCAGATGCCTCCCTGATACTTCCAACCCACCAATGACCATCATAAATACAGGTTATATATTTGCCAGGTGTCATGTCACTGATCTGGAAGCTTCTTCCACCTCATAGTTGACACAAAGTCCAGCTATTCCAGACACTGGAATAATATTTACTACAGATACTATTAAACATTAATCAAAGCATTTTGTGCAGTTTAAGCTCTGTGTCATAAACTTGCCTTTTGTTACCATTTGAATATGCTTCCATAGGCCATTGAATGCTGGGCGTGTACAAAAATCCCATATTTTAAAGCAATTATTTTGAGAAAATGAGGCAGAACACCATCACACATTTCATGTTAAGAACAAATATCTAATCTTTCCCAAACAATTAGTTATGTTGATAAATGCTGTAATTTTTTTGCTATAGCATGCCAAAAATGGGTTTTCATCCATTTTCAAGCTTTAATATCTTCCAGACCATTTATCACATAGGGACAGTTTCTCCCATTTGTCCGCCAACTTCTTCCGGCCTCTGTCGCCCTTGTTAGCAAGCAGCACTCTGTCGCCGCACACAATCTGGCCACCCTTTACTTGCCGGTTGTAGACTCGAGCTTGGTGTCTGCTCTCTGCTTGTATTCTTTTCAACGAGAAGCATCGCCTCACGGAGATCCTTCTGGAGTGAGTCAACAAACTTTGGGTAAGGGGCATCACCATCTTCCCTCAGCACAGACTTGAACATCACATCCACAGGAAGCCGTGGGACGCGGCCAAACATGAGGTAGAATGGGGCAAAGCCGGTTGTTTCGACCCTGGTCAGAGTGAATGCGCTCAGGAGTGGTCCCATAACTTCTGAGCAACATGTTTTGCCGTCTGGCCTGAGCAGCAGAATGCGTGGGACAGCTTAGTGTAGTGGTCGGTCACCACTAAGACATTAATTGCCCTGCCCTTTGCATCTTCTGCAGTCCAAAAATCGATGCAAACAAGTTCTAGGGGCGCAGTTGTCTTTACGCTCTCTAGAGGAGCTCGGCCGTCAGGCTCTGGGCTTTTGCTCATCACACACCTGGTGCAGCACTTCACATGGGTGGGCCACATCACGCTCCATGTTTGCCCAGTAAAACCCATTTGACCAGGTGCATTGTTCGAAGCGGACCCTGGTGACCAGCATCTTCATGGCAGCATCGCAAGACATCTGACCGTAGAGACTGAGGCGCAACGTACTGAAATCTCTTACCAGTAGCTAGATCTTTAGACACTCTGAATAAGATTTCTTTTAAAGATAACTTCTCCCACTGCTTTAAAAGTTTGTGTGCTCCAGTTCTCCTGTGACCGCTCACGCCTGGAAGGCCGTCCTTTCCGACCAACATAAAAATGACACGGGCAAGGTCAGCATCACGCTGTCTGTCCTGGAGCTCACAGGCCGAAAAAGGCGGCAAAGCACTCTGGCCTATTTCAGCTAGACTCTGTAATCCTCCAAACTCTGATGAGCCACTCAGTTCAACATGCATATCCCCTAGAGGTCACTATTTCCCCAACAGCATGACATATGCACATGTGTCACAGGTTCAGGTTTAGTTTTTCTTATCTTTATCCGGTACACTGTATTATTCACAGTTAGCTTATCAATATCCTTTGGCTGTGAAGCACCCCTTCCCAACATACAGACACGGATGCAGAAGTAGAGAAAATACAATAATCTTTATTTAATAAAATAGCTAATAAATATATAGAAAAGGTGCAACGAGTAAAAGAGTCCAATTCATGTCTTAAGCAGTCCACTCTCCTCCTACGTATGGCTGGCAGGCGTGCCAGTCCCTCACTGTCTCAGCTGGGCTTCACTAGGAAGTACACATACACATGCACGCACACACATATCGTCAGGTAGGCAGCCACTTGTAGATGGCCTATAGGCCTACTGTGACTGGAGGCTCAATAACACAGACAACCAACACAGTCATTAGCAGGCTACTGCCTTTCTACGCTATACACTGCTCACCACTCGTGGAACATGCACTCAAGCACAGTTTTGCTTAATTTAAAACTAACAGGGCAAGGAAGGGCCACTTAGCTCGTTGAGGGAGGAAAGCTCCACACTTCTCTCCCTGGCAGTTGCGCAAAAGGAGGTGTACGTCCACACCGGTTACGGCTCCACTGCAGTCACAGCTGGTTTACGTTATCCTGAGTCAGCTGATTATCGAGGGATCCCCACGTCACGTCTCCACTCTCGCTTTCCCCAAAGACAGTGTTCCTCGGCCCTCTGCAACTCGCGGCACTCCGCCGAGATCCTGTAACAAATAACAGCAAAGCCAGGGCGGGGGAACTTCCAACACTCCTCTTTCCCCATTTATGAGGCTTCTGCTCGCTATGGCTAATTAAACCAGCTGAAGTGAATTGACTGATTACATGAGTGCTGGCTAGTGCGGCACCCCATTGCTTCCCTCACCTATGCTTCCCTCACATACAGTTCCTACCGCAACCTGCTCTTTACTCCAACGTACCCCCGTGACACATGCCCAGTATGATAAAATAGCACAAAAAGGATGCAAGTGGAAGAAACCAAATCTTCACTGTTACATATGGAAAAACACCAAATCCAGAGGTTGCTTTTTAATGATGCGTTTATTGATTAGTTATGTGACAGTGAAAGTCTGTAAACTCCACACGAGATGCTTTACTACTTGGCACACACAAACGAGAAACGTTTGTGGCAGGGAGAATCATTCCAAACGCCACCAGCTGGAGGAGAAGACAATAGTTCAGTCAAACACAGATCAGATTCCAAACTGTAAACCACATGAACACGTTAGATTACAGAAAAAAAAGTAAAGTCTTTGACAAGTTGTAGCCATTTTGCCAGAGTATGTTTAGTAATTCATAATGCATAGCGAAGAGTATGGCTACGTTGTACAAACCACAATGTATACAGGCCTAGATAGAACACTGAAAGGTTAATGCTTTTGAGAGATGGAGTCCAGAAAATGGACAAACAGACTATATTCTGAGCTGATATGGTGACAAGTGCGTTGAAGTACCTTTGAAGTTGATGCTAATGCAGTGTTCATTTCCACCATAGTTATTGGGCTCCCATGCATGCCAATTGGAATAGTCAAATGCACTTCCATCAGTCCAGTACCATACAAAACCCTGCATACAGAACAAAAGCACGTTAATCTTTACCTCAAAAACCCACATTTACCCTTTCAATCAGAGATTTTTAAAAGATACTGTATAAGTCGGTAAACAACAATCCACCATCTACTGTACATGACATCAGACAGACTGCAATAAGGCACCTCAGAGGATCCCCCGCCCCCAATCCAAGCCAAGTTACGGTTCCCCGACAACTCCCCCACAAGACGTGCTTCCTTAATGTTGTGGATGGATGCAAGATTCCCTCCGTTTTTCACACAGTACCCCTGAAGGTAAACAGAATTAAGATCATGATCAGAAAGGCAAAAGAAACATTTAATTAAATTGAACTGAAATGGAGATGTGGCAGTTGTTAAATCAATCTACACAAAATAATAAAAAAGACAATCTGCAGCATTCATGCTAATCAAGTTGGCACTTTAAATCAGTAATATTCCATTACTCACCTCTGCCTTAGACCAAGATAGGCGGTCGGAGAAAAACCTAAAGCAGCGATTTGCATGACTGGTCCATCCCTGTTCACATGGGGCCTCTTTCAGCAGAAAACAGAAAAGTAAGCCAGATCAATGATAGTATATTCTCTCTAAAGTAGAGAAGATAAAGTATGCTGAACTGGTACAGGAAGTGGGGCAACAAGGTTGGTAAGCACACGAGGATGGTCACTCAAGGAGCTTTAAAGGAGTTGTCTGAGGCTGCTAAAAAGGGCAAGCCAGTGGTTGTTGCCGAGACGCTAGTAGACTACTTGGGGTCGTGAATGAACCTGAACTAAAAGAGATAATCTTGGTGTATCTGTTGTTGTCTCTGGAAGTGGCAGGTGTTCTAACCCATCATGAATATGGAGGGGGTGGGTCTGGGATGCCAGACATCACAGTTGAGCCTTCTGGAGGTGTCATCACAATAACTCCAACAGACCTTACGATACTATATGTAACAAAGTTTTTATCCAGGCAACAGGTGATTTTAGGCCAACCCACCTGAAAAAAAATCAGACAGCTGGTCTTCAGTGTCACCATCAGTCGTGGCCTCTGGAGGATGGAGAGAGACACCATGGTCAGTGTGACAGTGTTTTGTTCATGATAAAATACTTCTCAAAGCATGTTGACTTGCTTTATATTCATGCATTCTTAGCCTATTCACTTTCACAACATCCTCTACAACCAAAAAGAAGAAACATCCATTAACTTCAACCAAACAGACATCTGTGACTACAGGTCTAGATTTGTTAGAGACCTGCCAGGCTACATTTTTAAACATTAACGAGTGACCATGCCAAACCTCAACACTCAAAGTTCCTAGACCCTTGCTCTGCATCAGAATCCTTGTTAATTCATTAAGAGCAAACAGATTGAACCATCCAAGTGGTTCCTTGTATAATCATAACTCCCTTACCAGTAGTTCCAGTTTGGGCAGATTCAGTCTGGACTTCAGGAGTTGGGGTGGCAGCCATTTAAAAGGTCTGAAAATCAGAAATGTAGCTATGCCCTTACCAGTAGCTCCAGCAGATGTAGTTTGGTTTTGGGGATTTGGTGTTGGGGTGGAAACCACAGCATCTTCACTTGCTCCAGCTTGGGATTCCACATGAGTGAGGGGGCCAGAGAGAAACCAAGGGACAGACTTACACATTTTATACAAAAAACAAACTGGCAGAAAACCACACACACACACAAACTAAAAAGAAACACCCTACCAGTAACTTCAGTTTGTGCAGAAGTTGTCTGGTTGTGGGGATCGGGTGTTGTGGTGACAACAACCACATCATCACCTTGGCGGTCAACTGCAAAGTTCACATCTCTCTTCTGAAAACAGAATGCTGTTCAAAAGAAAACAAAACGAGTGACTATTTCAGACAGAATTTCAAGACAAAATGCGACTACTAGAAACGAGGGTAAAACTTACCATTACAGACACAAGCAATGAGGACACACACAACTACCTTTGCAAATGAAGCCATGTTTAACAATCAATAAACCACAACGGAATGGATAACTCCACGGAAACATTAACGCAGTCTTATAAAGGCACGACGCCCTCGTTCTCGTTTCAATTACAAATAGGGTCATGTGAGTTACAGGTGTGCATCGTTTAGTGAGGCAGCCTAATACAGCGCAACCGTGTGCCGTAACAGCGAAGCATAGCCTAATGAGGGCATGGTTTCGCTTATTAACTTTCAAAGCACCTGTTTATCACCATCAGTTTGGCCTCTGTCGGCAATGACCGCTTAAGATTATCTATTGCGTTGTTGCCTGAAATGTGTATTGGATAAGTCATTCCATGTCAAGTGTGACAATGGCTCCCACTCGACCGTCTCAGATTTGGCTGAAAAATTTCAAGGTTGTTTATACACTTCTTAATAGGTATAGTCCCAAATATTAACTCTCTACTCCCAAAAGTTTTGTCACAAAATTATGTTTTAGGGGTGAGGGGGTGCCTGTACTTAAGACGCTTTTTTAACAGCGTTTTCTGTAGGCCTACAGCCATTTTCAAATTGCTATAACTAGAAAAGTGTTTAAGCTAGCTCCTTAAAACTTCCTAGGCTTAAAATCTGATACAATAACTTGAATAATATGGATTTCCAAGGGTGTGGCTTGGGTGATCATAGTATTCGGGGTGCTTGAATTTGCTCGAGAATTTTACTCTACGCTCTGTTGCAGCATCTTTGAAGGCCTGTAGAAAGCTCAATGTTAAAGCTAGAGACTTGATATAATACAC
Organism: Clupea harengus; assembly: GCF_900700415.2. NCBI lineage: Eukaryota > Metazoa > Chordata > Actinopteri > Clupeiformes > Clupeidae > Clupea > Clupea harengus. The sequence continues at coordinate 10,211,733 of NC_045174.1, read as the reverse complement.
AGATTTTACACAAACACAGTTTAAGCTCTGTCATAAACTTACCTTTTTCTACCATTTGAATGTGCTTCCATAGGCCATTGAATGCTGGGCGTGCAAAAAAATCCCATATTTTCAAAAGGATATTTTGAGAAAATTAGGCAGAAGACCATCAAACATTTTTGATATGTTAAGAACAAATATCTAATCTTTCCAAAATAAATTCTTTCATGTTGGTAAATGCTGTAATTTTTTTGCTATAGCATGCCAAAAATTGCACAAAATGGGTTTTCATCCATTTTCAAGCTTTAATATCTTCCAGACCATTCATCACATAAGGACATTGTTTATTACAACATCCAAAGCATTTACCAACATGAAACAATTTTTTTGGAAAGATTACATATTTGTTCTGCTGTGCTAGTCGCACTCTGTTCATGACTTCTAATCGACATGAGCATCATCAGCACCCTCATGATCATCAACAGCATGAACTCGATGAAGTCAGTAGAGTCGTATGCCGGCAGGTTAAGTAGTGTCTCTAAATCCAGACGCAATGATAATAAAAATAGACGGACTGTACATTGTTTGCTCTCGGTCACCTCACGGCATCTCAGGTCGTCAAGGCGATGTGCTCGAACCAAACACATGACATGAGCTTCACCACGTACCTCCAGGATGTTCTCATCTCATCTAACACTCCCCACCCTCCCTCCCGCCCTCTCCCCCTGTGTCCCTTTCTTTCTGTCTCTCCCTCTTGTTCCCCCCATCCCTGCAGGCCTCCGCCCCATTAACTTTCCATTATTTACACCACCATGACCTTCTACTGTTCTCCTGGGCAGCCGTGGCACCGTGCCAGTCTCCCGTGCCCGGGAATGCTCAAGGACACTGATTCATGTGGTCACCGCGGACGGCACGACTTCTAAAGGCCAACATCAGCCTGAAGAAGAGAAGAAATGGAGAGTCTGTCCCTAACTCTATCTGTGGGATAAAACAAGGGGCGGATTGGAGGCAGAGGTAGAGGTAGGCAGAACTGGCAGACTATGAGGGCTGATGGGCAGGTGGAGTTGGCTGGTGAAGGTGGCCTCTCCCCTTTCCCCATGCCCTCAAGGCTTGAACTTGGCACTGTAAACATTGACAAAAAACATGCCCACTAGACGCCACAAGGCAAGGCAATAGCAGAGCTAATCCTATGAGAATGACCACAGTAGGCATCACAAGGGAACTTTACATGGCATACTAATAACCCACTGGCCTCCATTACCCAAGGCTGCCACAGGTAAGGACGGTACCTGGAAGTGCCCTGACAAGTGCACCGGCATTCAAGAGAGGCCATGGAGATGCACAGACCGCTGACTCAGACCGAATAAGTAGCCTTGGGGAAGGCATTATCTCCTGGATGCGCTATCTAAAGGCCATTTCCCATGGCAACAAAGGCCATTCGACCTAGAATGGGACAGCACAGTGGGGGGGGGGGGCGGGGGGTTTGATGATTTGATGATACTGCTGTTTGTGTAGCATGCACCCTTGTTCAACCCCTTAACCAAGCTTTAAAAGCTTAATGCTGAGCATGTAGACCGCGCAAGGAGGAGTGCCGTAGCGGTTAATCCTGCCCTGACAAATGGCTGACACTCTGCAGAAGTGCGGATCAGGATGAAACCCGCTGGAGCCCGACTCGGTCCTTCACTTTGTAGGTCATCTGGCGATCTGGCTGATCTGGTGAACGATGGGACACCTCCAGGGCTTCTGTAATTGAAATTTCATGTTAAACCTTGATTATGGCAGGGCCGTTAAAATACCTGCTAATGAGCGCTCATCCATCTGATCCTACAGGTTCTTCCTTGGCGAAAAGATACCCCGGAGGGAAGCATTAAAGCGATGGAAGTCCGTGGAAAAAAATGGAAGTGAGGGATGTATAAATCCGAAAAAGAAAGGGAACACGGTGGACTGAACGGGAATAGAGAGGGAGAAAATGTGCGTTGCGAAGGCGAAGCGAAATTAGATGAAATAAGCGTGGCTTAGGAAAGGTAGACGGTGTTGGATGGAAAGTGAGAGTCTTTTCTGTCCGAAGACAAGTGGTCTTCATTTGAGATGGTGTGGGGGTGGTCTGAAAGGTTGAAAGAAAGAAAGAAAGAAAGAAAGAAAGAAAGAAAGAGTGTGAGGGAGACAAAACACAGAATACTGGCTGGCTTTGATTTGGCTGCTGCATTCTAAGCTGAAGGCTATCTGAGTCTTGATCTTGCAGACCATACAGATGCATATAAAAAGGGCTGTGGATTACAGTGATATATCCCCCTCACCACGTGTTTAGAGTGTGATGGCATGGTCCCTGAATGTACACTTACATAACCCCCTTGGAATTAGAGAAGTGGGTGCTGGCTGTGACTGCAGGAGATCTTATGGATGGCGGGCCTATGTATACAACACGTAACATTTCGGAGCTGTCTAGTCGCGAGTGGAAGAAGTCTGTCCTTAGCCGGAGGATGTTTAGACTCCTAATGAATAAGAACAAATGCACTGAGTTGACGAGTTAGACCGCAAACAAGAGAGACGAATGGATATAAATTCAGCGAGCGTTTACGCTCTCGCCTCAGCTTTTGTTTGAAGCGCGTGGATTTCATGTTTGTCAGTAGATCAAACATCTCTTTTCAGTGTTCAAACAAGTCCTTTCATCCATGTTTGACCTACATATACTTTTAAGATATATATGTTCTTCTGTGAGCAGAGGCTGTTGCACACCAACGCCACCTTACGTCTGTCTCCCAGGAACGTCTCTCTCGAGGACCTGACTGACGTTTTTCAAGTTTATTGATATCATGGTTAAGCCAAAAGACATAAATAATGGGGGAAAGTTTTGGACTCACTTCTCCTTTCCTGTCATGGAACATTTTGTATTCTTGCATATCTTATTTATTATTCCTTTTCTTCTTTGTCTCTTCTCACAGCTTTGTTTGGTTTTCCTACTTCAACTTTCCTTCAAAAAAAAAAAAAAGCATTTAACAGTCCTTCCTCGTCGGGGCTTTTATTTACATTTCGTGTCTGTCCTTTGTTGACTGTGTGAATTATTATTGAGCTTTTGCCAAGATGATCTCAGTAAACACAGAACAACCACTGTTTCGTTTCCAGGAGGTCCATTTTTCTTTTCTCTGTCTCTCTTCCTCTCTTTATCGGCCTCTTTCTCCACTTTTTCTTTCCTTGTCATATTTTCCAAGCAAAGAACATTCTGTTTTTCTAGAACATTCTATACTTCTCCTCCATACAGGCCACTTACTCTTGGTCATTGAGTCAGCATCCAGACCACTGCATACACCAAGTAAACACGTGACTTCTCTTCCTAGGAAGACGCTTATTTCCTTGGCTCCTAAGGAAATAATCTACGGATGTCCTTTCAGCCAAACATTCCGTGTCCCTCCTTCAGATTCCATTTTGCACCATGATTTCCCTCTCCTCATGAAGAGCTCCCAGCCTCCCTGGTCTGGTCTTTGAGTACCCCCCACCTCACTCTGCGTTCTCCTTCACTGATGTGCAGTCCACTCTACCTGGGTTATTATGGGATGAATAAAGGTGTCTCCCTCCCATGCCTTGTCTTTTCATTTACTCTTTTAAGTTCACGGTTAAAGGTTGTCTCACTTGAGTGGGTTAAGGATACAAGACCTAATGTACTCAAGTCTGGGCTATTAGCCCTATCCCTCAACCACTCTTGGCTCGGAGACAACTATTTCTCTGAGAAAACACGGCACGTTGAACTTTATTAACTGAGAAACATGGACAAAAACCCATTAGTCTGGCTTAGATAAGTCACTGTTAATGAAATCCCCACGATAAGGCCCGGGCCTCGATTCCTCCTCCTCCTCCTCCTCCGTATGCATTTCATGCGCCAGTTGATATGGTCGTATATAATATTAAAAGGAATGTGTCTGAAAGCTGTCACCCAAAATAGCCTGAAAGAGGTTTGAGCATGCAGAGTCGTGGGGAAATCTTGTGCCTCGAAAGGCTTCAAATTTACGAGGCCTTCGAAATGTAGCAACAGGCCGAGTACCGACTGTGTCTTACATAAACCAGCTGATGCGTGATTTTAAAGAGCATTTGGTGAAGAGAAGGTGTGTACCACATCTAATTTACTCCTGTTCCATGAGGTTCTGCGTGGTTCTGTGTGCTGTTCTGTGTTGTTGGTGTCTATTGTTTAGGCACAACAGTAGTGTCTTGTGTTTCTGCATGTGTATGTGTGTGTGTGTGTGTGCGCCTGCCACTACTGTTCTGATGACAGATGAGTCAGTGGTGCTTGAGTTGATGGGAGCCGTGTGTGTGTGTGTGTGTTGGGGGGGGCATAGGGACAGAGTCATGAGATCACTTATTTATCCTGCTGTGCTCATATAGTGCCTCGCATGATGTGATGCCCCTTCACATGGCAGCCCCACAGCTGTTGTAGAGAGTGGACAATAGCAACATGTCAGTAGTAAATAGTTTAGCAGAACAAATGGTCACTTGTTCTAATTCTGTCATAGTTGTTGTCAATACATCTCTCTTTCATCCTGGTTCAGACAAGGGGACTTGTCATGGCTGATTTGAAGGTAAAAAGTCTTCTTTTCAGATCTGGATAAAAGTCTTTTGTTCTTGGCATTCAGGAAAAATCTTGAAAAAACTTCTGAAGTCAGGCAGTGTGAAGCAAAAAAAGTTTATTTTGGTATTATAATACCAACAGCATAAACCTCGAGACTATACTGGTTTTGCAGAGTATTGCATTCCCTTTTTATACAACTGATGAATCTTCCAAAATCTTCCTTGACCATGTGTCATTTTTTAAGTAGCACTTGAGAGAAACGGGATGAGTCCCAGGTTAACAATGAATAGCTTCTGGGAAATAAGTGGGGAGCTCCCAGCAGACATTCAGATAGTTCCCCTGATACACCTACTTCCAAGCCCAGCTTAATACATTTCACACATCAGTATGTTTTCTATACTTGATACACATTTAAACACAGAGTGCACATAATCTAATTTATTTCAAAAGTGTAAATCATTTCAGTAGTTTGTCAGGCTACCATGGTTGTTATACTGATTGTTAATTTTCTTCACACACAGATTACTGAATGTTCCTTCACATGTTTTTCACCACAGACTCCTTGGTGAGAGTGTTGTTTATCAACAGATCACATTTGGTTGAATCGAATTGACCTGTGCAGCTGGCAGAAACTTTAAACAATGTCCTGAGCAGTTGTTGACCTTTTCTGTTGTGTCTGTAGCCAACACCATTCCCCCGACAGCTGCAGTCAAACTTGCATGGGAATTTGAACGAGGCCCTAAACACGAGCACACGACCTGCCCTTTGCGTACATCTGCCTCTGTCAAACTTACCCAAAGAGATAAATAAATCACAAACTAATGTGTCTGAGTCACGATGCTGATTAGCGTAATGAATGCATGTCCACGATGCACATCCGACTCAGACGCGGAAGCTTTATTTGCTTGCCCTAAGCCACGAAACAAAATGCATCGTAGTCTCACTCACTAATTGTCCCCGTTGCATTGCAACTCTGGGAAATGGGTGGAGGAGCATAAGTTAATTTGCAGATACATTCATCTTTCTTGCGCTCTCTCTCTCTCTCTCTCTTCTTTCTCTAGTCCATTAGCGAGGATGCCAGGCCTTTTGCAAAGTATTCTGAAAGTAGCTGCTGACATAATCAGCTGCTTGTGTTTAAGCAGGACTAAAATTAGATTGACATAGCCAAATCTTTGTGTGCACGGCTAATTAGATTTTAGTCCTGTAACTGTGGGTATTGTGCCGCACCAATAGGCCTCCTTCTGGTCCACCGCTTCCCTTCTTCCCCCTCCCCTCATGTGGAGACACACGTAGGCCACCCCACCCTGCTAGGCTTAATCAGGTTACCTGGTGCTCCTTTGACCCCAGGAACCAAACCTGATTTGTCTGCAGCATGCCAGCACACTTGAACGCAATGTTCTGTCTCAGATTGCCCCCCCCCCCCCCCCTCCCAACACACACCCCTCCTCAAGTCAGCCAGCTTCATCCTATTTACCACACATACTCATTCCACCTACTTGAACAAGACTGACCCCAGCACAGCACCTACCCATTTATTTCGTATAATGCCCTCCCTTTCTGACTACGAAGCCAACAGTACATCTGCCCTAAGACAGGCTTAAAGAGGTGGAGGTGGAGGAGGAGGTATAGAAGAAGGAGGAGGTTGTTAGTTTCCAGACAGGCCATTTTGTCAGCACCCCTGTCCAGACTCCTGCCTGCACAATGCCTCACATCCAAGCCCCGGCTGCAGCGCTGGCCTCATCTGGAGTGGCTGGTCTGCGGGGTAATAATGTGCCCAAGATGAATAATATGTGAGGAGTGCGGGGCTAGGGGTCCTCCATACATCTGCGCTATTGTGAGCTACTAATCCCGCTCTCCCCCATCCTCTCCCATGACCCTTGACTGAAATGGGAGCTCTAAACTAGCGTATACTAACACCCAACACCCCCCCGAACATTCACTCCGATCCCAGGGTGAATGAGTGTTGAACTAACACTACCCCTTCACCGCCACCCCCGCCACACTTGAGATTTTCCGATTGACATATTTATGTCCTGCGTGCTTGCGGGGTGGAATGCAGTCGATCTGTAAGTCGTGCTCGGGTTTTTATGGCCGATTGTAATCCCGCTCCCTCGCTCTGGTTTGAGTCTGGATCCGTTCGAAGGGCTAATCAGAACCAGTCCGCTCTGCTCCGCAGTATCGGAGTTGACCCCAGTGGGGTCCGTGTGTTGGTTTTTATGTCTCGGGATGTCGACGAGTATGTCTGAACAGTGCGCTAGTGTGTTTTTTTAGTGTGTAAGACAAATGTGGATATGTGTGTGACAACATGGTTCAAATCCACCAAAGGTCAATGGGAAAAACGTCGACCCTGTGTTAGCAACATGTCGAGCTATCAGCAGCCAGTACTGGTCATGTCATCACTGCTGTTTACACTGTAATGTAC
>NC_045174.1:10124774-10189774 GCF_900700415.2 Clupea harengus | reverse complement strand
GCTGCTCAGGGTGAATTTACCAAATTTGTTTGGTGAAACCTCCCTTGTTTGTGTGAATACTTCATTGTTGATATGAATACTTTATTCACTCATTTTCATTTTCAGATGTGTATTTCTTTGTTTCTGTTGACAGATCTCTCTCCCTCTCTTTTCTCTCTCTCTCTCTCTCTCTCTTTCTTTCTCTCTCTCTCTCTCTTTCTTTGTTGTCTTGTGTCTGTCTTCCCCTCTATCTTTGCCTCTCTCTCTCTCTGCTTTTCTGAGGGGCTGACGGCGAGACTTCAGAACAGGGAGGATTAGCGACTCTTCCATCTCACTTTCTTTTCTCTCGCACCCCAGTCACCCTCCCCCCCCCCCCCCCCCCCTTATTCTATCCCACCATCTCTCTCTCCATCTCCATCTCATATCCATCTCTCTCTCCCCCCACGCTCTCGTAATCCTCTCCCAGGTGTGGTTGTCTCCTTCCGTCTCGCTGCCACTCGCTGTGTCTCATCTCTGCTTCCGTCCTTTTGTTCTCTGTCAGATCAGGTCCTTCTGTCGTCCATTTTCTCCCCCCTAGTCTCCCCCAGCCGGGGCGGACCTAGGTATGAGTGATGAGCAAAGAGCTTAGGGGCTTTTGGGCTTCGGTTACCTGTTGAGCAAGGAGGATTTTTTTTTACATTTCTTTTCTCTTTTGTCATTTTTGGATGCGGTCGTGTGGCGCACGTCAGCGCAGCTTATCACCAGAGCCGCACCGTGGCTCGGCAGGACCGACTCTGTTAGCGCGCCGTGCTACTGGGCTTTGATGTGACTCGTGGCAAGGCCCCGGCACACAACTCGCAAGAGAAAAGGTTCTTTTCTTTTCTTGTCTTCTCACTCCTGAGTCCTGACAGACGTTGGTGTCTAAATTTTCCGTTATATCCTTAATGATGCCACAGCACGGCGAGAGGCTTTCTTCAGGAGAGCGTGCGCTCTGCAGTGATCCCACGCACATCCTGTCCATGCATCATCCACCGGTTGGGCTGTCACTCATCCGCTGCATCAATCATTCCTCCCTAATCATCAACACACTTATTTCCCATATTTTGCTCTTTTCCTTTATTTATCTTTCCTTATAATTTTTTACACCCTTTCTCCCCCTTTCCATCTTTATCATTCTCGCTACATCTTTCTCTCATTCCCTGCCCCTCCCCTCTTCTCTCCCTCTCTCATTGCCACCCTTTTTTCTCTTCTCTCCCCGTCGCTCTATCCCCCTCGCCACCCCCCATTGCGAACTCCCTCTGTTCATGTGTGACATGTCTTTGAGTGCATGCGCCTCCTCCGCTCTGACAGATTCTCCCGTGGGTCTCCCTGCGCTCATCTAAGGACACGTGGAGGGTGAGCACGTGCACCCTGCCTCCCTGCCTGCTTTGCTCCCTGCCTGTCTGTCTGCCTGCTCCCCTGCCTCCCTGCCTGCTTTGCTCCCTGCCTGCCTGTCTGCCTGCTGCCCTGGCTGCCTGTCTGCCTGCTTCGCTGGCTGCCTGTTTGCCTGCTTCCCTGTGTGACACAGCCTGACTCAAAACTATGTCAACTGAATGGGAGACGGACGAGGGATGAACGAAGTTACAACAATTTATTTACAAAATAGTGAACTAAAGATAACACAGTCAAAACGCAGCCGTCTGCAACAGGGAAGGGATCTTTCCTCGGGAACTGGAGAAGGAGTCCTGATATAGGCCAGAGCAAAACCGGGCACAGGTGTAACTCATCAGCCTGATGTGGAAACCTGGAAAAGAACCAGCAAGAGGGAAAAGACCCCTAGTGGCGTGGAGGGGTCATCACACCCCCCCCCATAAAAACGGAGTTCCCACCGGGAATACCGGCAGACCAGCTACTGCTAAATAACTACTAAATTTGAACCACTAACCAAATACACATTTTACATACCATAGCCTATAATACCAAGCTAATACAGAATTCAGTTTTCCGCTTTTGTCTAACATTACTATTCAATGCTGTCCGGTCCTGTAGAAGCTGCCCCAGCCAACCATCACCTTACCACCCGGTCCCCAGTACCTAAAGACGAAATCCACCGCATCAACCTGCAGTTTGGGCAATACAGAGTGCAAAGCGGTTATCAGGATGTGGTCTGTGTAGGCCACCAGAAGGACACTGGAATCAATGTAACTTTGAAATGCTGTAAATCCCAGATGAGTGAAAATGTCTCTCGTAGTTTGGCATCAAGCTCATTTGACCTGATCTCTGATTCCTGATAGGTGTGTAACATGTCCTGACAGTTCTTGCGCATCTGCTCGGTCTCTTCCTTGGCCTGAGTCAGCTTGAGCGTGGTCTCCTTTAACTTGCCTTTCGTCTCCTTGTGGGCGTCCGTCTCACTCTTGAGCTTATTCTGGGCCCACTTGACTTTGATGACATGAGTTGATTTCCTCTTTCACCTTCCCCAGCTCACACGCCAGACGGTTCACTTCACTCTCCTTGACTTCATGCAGCTGATGCAGGCGTACTTTGTCCTGGGCTAGCTGGTGGCCGCGGAGAGCCTGCCTGTCCCTCTCACGTGTGGCCTCCCTCAGCCTCTTCTGCAGCTGCTCCCTGTCACGCCGCAGGTCCAGCGCCTCCTTCTTGCCCTGCACGTTCTTCAACACCATCGTCTCCTTTTCATGTTGCGCCTCCTCACACTTCTTCACCGCTTGCTCCAGCCGGTAGGTCGCCTCGCGCTGGATCTGCTGGATGGCGTGCTTGGCCGACAGGTCCTGCTGATGAAGTCTCTCCCGCGCCTCTTTAAGCTCCCTCCTCAGCTCCAGCAGGGAGTCTTCAAGAACGTAACCACATGCACTGTCCTCCATTTCAACAGGAGGTCGAACCTGGCCATACAACCCGGCCAATGATCGATCAGCGTTCTGCTCTGTGACCAGTTCACTGCGGGGCACAGACACAGGGAAATCAGACCTAGACAATGAAAACTTCAGTGGAACCCTACACTCACCAGGTGTGGCATGTTCAGCCCTCTCCTGCGCCATGACGCGTGTTACAGCGCAGGCTGCATTAGGCTTGTGTTGCTGCCCAGGTGCTACCAAGCCTGCACCCTCCGCTTGCATACCTGGACCAAATTGATATCTGTTAGGGTTCAGTGAATCACAATCAGCCCTTAAATGACCCCGCTTATGACACACATTGCAAAACTTATCACCACTACGAAACCCACCAACATTGCCAGCACCAAACTGAACTGTTCTACTCTGGCCAGTGAAGCCCTCAGCAGGCACACCAGTGCCACTGCCATGCGCTGGTTGCCCTCGGCGTTCCGCACCGTTAGTGTTCTGGTGAATTAATACATAATCATCTGCAATTGCAGCTGCTTCAAGTACCTTACGAACCTTCTGTTCACTAATATGCGTAGCTACGCGCTCAGGAACCGAATCTTTAAATTGCTCCAACACAATGAGCTCACGTAAGCTATCATAGTCATCCACCTCTGCAGCCGCACACCAACGAGAAAAAAACAACTTTAAGTCACGCACAAACTCAAGGTGAGTTTGCTTATAGCCCTTTTCCCACGTTCTAAATCTTTGCCTATAGAACTCAGGAACACGCTCATATGCCTTCAAAATTGCGTCTTTAACTTTAACATAATCCTCACACTCAGGAGAAGACATTGCAGAATAAACTTCCTGAGCCCTACCGGTCAACACCGATGATAACATTAGTGTGCGGACAGAATCTGGCCACTCGCGTGCCTCTGCCACCCGATCGAACAACAGAAAAAATGAGTCTGGATCACTTTCCGAAAACTTAGGCATCAAACGTACATTACTGAGCACGTCAAAACTCGAGACGTCTGAACCACTTTCAAGCCTCGAGTGTGGCCGCGCAGGCACAGCCTCCCGCTCCATTTGGAGTTTATGCTCAAATTCCAACCTAACCTGTTCGGTCTCCTGGCGAATCTTCTCTAAAGTTACAGCTTTCTCATGTTCGGCACTGACCTTAAACTTCTCGTGGTCAATTTGCAACCGTAATAATTCTTTCCTCTGTTCAAAAGATAACCCCTCCATGGACACAGAGGCGAAAGAGGATGTAGCCGTTTTTTCGACTCCGGGCAAAATGCCAGATTCAGCTAAATTACTCCTAACAATTGCCTTCACTTTATCTTTAGCAAAGCTGCTAGAAATTTGCAATTCATAATGTTCAGCTATTTTAAGCAACTGATCCTTAGAGCATTGGTCTAAAGCTTCATGCGATGGAGCAGCAGCAAACTCCTCTACGGACGGCATTTTAATATTCACGCACAACGCCAAACAATAAGCAGGCGAGACTAACTGCACAACTTCCCAACTACAACAGTAGCGCAAGGTGCGTTCCTCTAAATATATGAGGCCCAACTACCTAGCTAACTAAACCAAGCTCTTCATGCAGCTAATGACGGTGGGTTATTAAGCGCAAGCCCGACAGCCAAACAAGAGCGACCATTATCTGGTAACTCCGCTTGAGCCACGGAGCGCACCCGAGACGAATGCTCTAACCGTCTTCACCACAACACTACCACCATTATAGGCGAAATCCCAAGGACAACGCCACTACCCTCAACAGGAACACACCTTCGCTACTTATCGTATCCAACAGTGCAGCAGTCAACACTGTATCAAACACATTGACAGGTTACTCACCACACTCGCCGCTCTCCCAAACAAACAGCAAACAGTTTCACCATTCACAGCAGCTACTACTACTAACCTCTGATGCCACGTGCAACAGGTTAATCACAATTGGACGAGCCCCCATGTGACACAGCCTGACTCAAAACTATGTCAACTGAATGGGAGACGGACGAGGGATGAACGAAGTTACAACAATTTATTTACAAAATAGTCAACTAAAGATAACACAGTCAAAACGCAGCCGTCTGCAACAGGGAAGGGATCTTTCCTCGGGAACTGGAGAAGGAGTCCTGATATAGGCCAGAGCAAAACCGGGCACAGGTGTAACTCATCAGCCTGATGTGGAAACCTGGAAAAGAACCAGCAAGAGGGAAAAGACCCCTAGTGGCGTGGAGGGGTCATCACACCCTGGCTGTCTGTCCCCCGTGTTAAGGCGTGGTAGCACTGAGACATTACTGGGTTCTGCAGCTGTTCCATTCTTGCATCCCTCCCTCCCTAACTGTCTAACTGCTCCACTACCTGTCTGCCTGCTCCACTGCCTGTCTTCCTGCTCCACTACCTGTCGGCCTGCACCACAGCCTGTCTGCCTGCTCCACTACCTGTCGGCCTGCACCACAGCCTGTCTGCCTGTGTCCTTGCCTGCCAGTCTCCTTTGTTAAGGGGAGGTCGTACTGAGACTGTGACTGGGTCCTGCTGCTGTGTGCACTCATAGAGGAACACAGCGGAGGAGCACGGACACTGAGGTACCCAGCAACACTTTGTTCCGCATTAAACACAGAACAGGAAGTCAATTAACGGGCATCCAAGCAAAGCAGGAACATGAGAGAACAGTGCTTACGTCTGCTCCACTTTTATCTGTCTTAGTGGTTGTTCTCTGTACCACTGATGATGATGATGATCTTACTGTAATGGTGATGGAGATGGAGCTAGCCACAGACACCTGTATAACGAATGGAGAACATGCCGGAAAGTTAGTAGACTGGAATCACTAAAGGGGTTCGGAGGCAGGGTGACGATCAGGGATGTGTTCAAAGGTGGGTGAGCTCTGAGAAGTGATGGAGAATATACAGGGTGAGAAACAGAGAGCAGAAGACAGTGTGTGTGTGAAAGAGAAGTGAAGAGAAAATAAAGGTTAAGAATAAAAAAAGAGAACAAATGAAAAAGAGTAGATCAAGTGAGTGTGTGTATAAGTGTGTGTGTTTGTGATTGTGTGTGTTTATGTGTGTGTGTGCGTGTGTGTGTGTTTGTGTATGTGTGTGTGCGTGTTTGTGTTTGTGAATGTGTGTGTGTGTGTGTGTGTGTGTGTGTGTGTGTGTGTGGTGTGTAACTCAATAGGGGAGTGATTGAAGAGGATGAGATGAGATGGCATGGAGTGGCAGACACAGTCTAGAAGAGTAATGAGTTACTGAGAGCTATGCTTTCAGAAAGAGTGATCAATACAAAGAGTGGGGGTAAAAAAAACACCACGGCGGAGAGACAGAACGAGACAGAAAGAGAGAAAGAGGTGAGTAAGAGTGAGGTGAGAGAAAACGATTAAGAAAAGGAGTGAGACAGAGAAAGAGAGCGAGAGAGAGAGAAAGAGAGAGAGTGATTCCCGTGAGTACTCTTCTGTAAATATGTACCGCAGCTTATAAACATGGTGGGGAGAGGGAGTGCAGCAGCCGGCTCTCGTCATAAATGTGTTCCTTTTACTTGAAGTGAATCTGGGGTTCTCTCATAGCAGTGGTGAGGAGCGAAACGCCGTTGAATAAATGTTTGTTTTCCATGGGTATCTTAGAGAGCTGGGTAAGTGAACCTCGAAGACAGGCAGAGACCATGTGGGCCGCGCGCGTGCGTGCGTGCGTGCGTGCGTGCGTGCGTGCGTGCGTGCGTGCGTGCGTGCGTGCGTGTGTGTGCGCGCGCGCGCGCATGGGCTTGTGTATATGACCTTGTTTGCTGCTTTACATAAGATGTAGACATTCTTAACCTTAACACTCACCCACACACACACACACACACACACACACACACACACACACACACACACACACAGACACACACACACACACACACATTGCCCTCCAACTCCTTGCTCTGAGATCCTTGAGCAGTCCCCAGTGTAAACACAGGCTTAGAGAGAGAGAGGCTTTTACACTGTACTTTAGCATAAACAATCTTCACCATACCATACAGAACTAATGCACACACACATACACACAATGCATTCCCCTAGCTTCCCCTGCTTTGCACACACACACACACACACACACACACACACACACACACACACAGCATGACATAGTGTTCATGTAATACAGCCAAATTCCGTTGTATTGTATTTCATTTCAACGTTTTGCCACCAGTATAATCCACTCAGTAATAATCCATCGAGCCAGGGAGTCCTGGGTACATTTAGTAAAACAAGAAAACACCGAAAAAAAACAAATCACAATGCTGTACAAAAAATTGATTGCTAATTCAGTATTCCAAGGTAGGATGCAGCATTGAACTTATATAGGGAACCTTTCTTCTCAGGTCAACCATTAGCTGGTAAGTAGAGTGGCTTCATATAGATTGCCTATAGAAGCAGTGAGTCTAAGAGGACATCTTGGGTATGCTGGTAGCACTCCCCACACCTCCGGGTGGCCGAGTGTGTGAGTGGGTGAGCGAGCAAGCAAGCGAGAGAGCGAGTGTGTGGCCGGATGAACGGGAGGGCCATGTCCTGAATATGGATTCTTATCTGAAAGATCTCCCTCATCATAAATGCATACGCCATCAAAAATGTATCGGTTGGTTGAGTCTTATCAGGAGCTATCTTAGATGGCTGATGGATAAGAGCTTTACTTGATAAAGGCCTTAAAGGACCTGATAAAGGACTTAATTAAGCCTGTGAATCATCTCACTCCGGTGTAGAGCCTCCAAAGAAAACATGATATGATCAGCGATGTAATATTACCTGAGACTGGCCCTCTAATAACCGGCAGTGTCCAGCTGCAATTATCTCATATCATATCTCTAAACTACACTTTCACACTTTTACACTTTCTCTCTTACCTTCTTCCTGTTGTTCGCTCACTTCCATTGTTGTGATAAAGCAAAACACAGCAGAGAGAAAATAAGAAAAATAAGGGAAAAAAATAGTTTTTTTTTAAAGAAGATTTTCAAAATGTCCTCAGTCCCCTTGCGCTGCGGTAAAGTCACACTCTTCCGTGTGTTTGTGCGGCAACCGGCAAGGGGTGTGTGTGTGCGTGTTTAAGTTTATCTGTATGCAGACTGTGTGAGGATAGTGTCTCTGTGTGTGTGTGTGTGTGTGTGTGTGTTTGTGCAGTGTCCTTAGTCTCTTCATGCACCGCAGGAAAGTCACAAAGTCTCTGTGTGCACAGAATCCAAGTGTGTGTGTTGAAAAAGTAAAGCGTGATTGTGTGAGAGTGTGTGTGTGAGAGTGTGTGTGTGCGTGTGTGTGTGTGTGCGTGTGCGTGTGTGTGTACACCCAGCAGGCTCCCCAATGTTTGCAGTAAACAGTCGTGTTTGTGCATTGGCTTTGACTGGTCTGATAGCGGGAGCTATGCCCCACTGTGTAGTGCTAATAAGCACTAAATACACTGAGTCCAGCCCCACGGACATGTGCCATCAAGTAGTGCCCACACACACACACAAACAAACACACACACACACACACGTCTCTGTCACTGCCCCCTTTGCATCAGCGCTCATTTTGATCAGACTCCGCAGGATTTCACTTTTTTTTATCATTCTGGCTCGAGCACCGTGGACGGCTGGAAATCAGCCCTTCTACCGCCGAAGCGATCCGGCCGTAATGAGATTTGAGGGACTTCAAAGTGTCTTCCCTTTGAACGGATATGGGAGGAGGGGGGGAAGAGGAGGGGGGGCAGATCAGTAAAATTGGTTTGAAATGCAAATCCCCGGCTGTGGCGTCCAGGAGTTATCTACCTCAAGAGCATGACAACCACAGACACACAGACACACAGATGCATGCTCTCTCTCTTTATATATATATCTCTCTCTTTTACACACACACACACACACACGCCCACGCACACACATATATCCATACATACATCAGCATACATCCCTGCACACAAAAGGAACGAATGCATTTGAGACTGAGAAGGGGGAAATAAATGACCAACTTGCACATAGATGAGTCTTCAGCGCTGAAGGAGCAATCACTCCCTCCCTCAAAAACCTGAAGAGAGAGAGAGAGAGAGAGAGAGTGAGAGAGAGAGAGAGAGAAAGATATGAGGAGTGGTGAAAAATTCTCGGCTGATGGGAAGGGAGAATGACATGTGAAATGCAGGGAGTAGTGTGTGTATCAGCCATTACCCAGCGTTCTCCATATACTGCTACTATTCAGGGAGCTGTCTCCCTCCTCAACAAGTGGTTGGCCAGGTAGGGTTCCATGTTAGGGTGGAAATCACGACGCTGAACAACTGTTGGTCACGTTACGTTCCTGTAGCGATTGCTGTCACAGGACCCCTGATTGTGTAAGAAATTTTGATGGGTCGAATTATCCCTGTAAATATTCCATTGGACTTCATTAAACTAGGTATATTATGAAGATACTGGCAGACGTGTCTGAAGTATTATCTTAAACATGGCCGCCCTCACAAAGACTAATGAAGACTCTGGAAGCATAGATCTGTCACCCTCAGAAGTAAATCACATTGCTGTTGAATTAAAGGGAATAACCCAATCAAACTGAAAGAGTGGTGAGAATACAAACAAAAGGAACCGTTCCATCTGGACATGTATGTTTAGGTTCCTTTAAAAAATAATTTCCATTCCACATCAGTTTTCCCTGATGGTTGACAAGGAGAATCTAAGCTGGAGTCCTATCTCAGCTGTGACGATGCATCACTAGCATAGAGACACGTCATGAACATATGTGTCTCATCCTGTTCATTGAGACATGATGTTTGTCACACAGTGTACATAACATCTGTGTTCTATTCTGGAAGGAATGTGTAGCGGACTGTGGTGTCGTGGTGCTGTTTGCTGCCGCTCTGCACCGGTCGGTTAGAACTGGGGAGCTAAACTGGGAGATAAATGTGTTCTTTAGAGGTAGTCTTTCATGACTATTTACACACACACACACACACACACACACACACACAGCGAGACAGAGATAGACAACACTACACACAAAGACACACACATGCTTGCTGTCTCCCTCTCTCTGTCTCCGTCCCTCTCCCTCTATCTCTCTTCTTTTCTTTTCCTCCAACCCCTCCTCTCACACACACCCTCTCATCCCTCACACAGGAGAGAAACAGTGACAGCTGGAGGCGTCTGCACCGTACCAAGTCTAATGTTGCATGTATCAATGATTGAGCAAACAGCTGTGCCATATCCAACCATATCAGCGCAAACGCGGGAGAGATATTAAATTCCCCCATTCTCTCACCATGGATGTGAGCTTCACAAACAGGATGAAGGATTGGACTTTGCTCAATAGGGGGGTCCACGACACAAGATGCATGACATGCAAAAGTGCCTGCTTCATACCGATAAGCACAAAACGTCACAAGACCTGGTTTTGCAATGGAGACGTTGCATTTGCGTGCTGTATTTTCAGCTGTGCTATGGTTGTCAGAGCAGAACATGTCTTCTCAAATAAAGGCATATGCTGTCCTTTACGGCACATAGGGTAATGTTGCCAAACCTCTGCAAGGGATCCATGACAGATGGTAGAAAGAGCGGAGACTCCTGATCCTTACGATTTGTAAAGGTCCCGCACTCTATCCAAACAGTGCATCCTGCAGTGGCGGGGAATCAAAACCCAGGTCAACCACTTGAAGGGCAGCAGTGCTAACCACTTTACCAACCACCAATACGCATAATGTCACACATTACAAAACACAGATTTGTGCCCTCCATCCTATCTCTGCCATGAGCTAGAAGACAGCACTGTGAAAGAAAAGCTTCTAAGTTTGTTTCTTCTTCTGATGTCACGACCTTCTGGTCACACATTCTGACTAGCCTTGTTAACGAATGTACAAGCCAGCAAAGTGGGTGTGAACTAACTTATTAGCGACCTGTCAGTGTGAGCCTCGTGCCCGTGTTCTGTTTTTTTTTTCTTTTCTTCTTCACACAACACAAAGAGCCCTGTTGCCAGTGAGACAAGGCGGCGCTGGCGTGGCTGTTGTCAGGGGAAGGCTTTGCTTGCTTGCTTGCGCGCGCAGTCATCTGACCTTTACTGGTAATGGCTGCGTACTGCTCTTTAAACCCCGTATCTGCCACTGAGGAGCACGTAGTCATGAAAGCCATAAAGGCTGAAGGCTGCGGTGGCGGGCGGAGCTCACCGTGGAGAGTGTGGGGGGGGGGGGGCGGGAGTGCCGAGATGACCTCTGTTAATGTGTCTGAAGGAGGGAGCTGTCTGCCGGTTGTGCTGATTACAACATTACTGGTTTACAGCCTGGCGATGTACAGTACATACAAGCATTATGGCGTGGGGAGAGGGAGTAAGTGGGGTGAGGTGGGGGCGTTTTTCGAAAGTTCTGCGTGTCCTTTTTTTTTTTGTTGCGCCATGCAGATTTACTGTTTTCTGCTTGAGATTAACGGGGAGGTGAGCAGTATATTTACAGTCTTTATTCGAGCTGTGTGAAGCTTGAATTAACATGGAACACTCAAGAGCAGAAACAACACACAGACACACACGCATGGACACACACACACATGGGAACACAGGCCACACTGCTACTCATACTGTCCGGGGTATTATTGATTGATTACCTTTGGATACATCCATGTAAATCAATCCCAAGCCTTATGAATTTTGGAAGGTTGCCTGGAAAAGGCATTTCGATGCTTTATGTGAACCATTTAAGAGAAGTTGAAAATAACCCATTTTTAACGACCACTACCACAGCGGTTCTCTTCCCCTCAGCTAAGCCTGCTTCCAGACAGAGGTGTGCTCCAAATGTATGTTCCCCCCTCATACCCATTGTGGTTCACCAGCTGACTTTCAACACTGAAATCTATAAGGACAATCTGCCGACAATGTTCAAGAATTATCAACAGACACACAGCACCATGGCAAACATATCTGTTGTGCATCTGGAAACTACAAAGACCCGCAGGACAGGACGGTACACATTCTTCTTAAACATGTACATGAGCCAACATGTGGGGGGCAGATAGACCCAAACTGGCAGACGGGTATGGAGCGATAAGCGGGGCGGACATGTACATGCGGATGACATGCATAGATAATCAGGCTGACAGACACAACCAACTGTAACTGTCAACATAAACATGGGCATGGAGAGAAAGAGAGACAGATAGGCAGATGTACTAACATGGTAGTGCCCATTTTTGGCGTAATTTTGTCACAACATGGTATGTATGATCAGACCACACAAGGCGCATTCTACTGATCAAGGAGCGCAGAATGACAAAATCTCATGTCAATCTCAATTCCTCCCATCATCTCATCCCAAAATAATGGGAGGAAAAGCGTAGGGAGTGACTGATTACGTATTCTGTTGTATGTATGAAAACTACCTACTGTACATCACACACATATACGGAAGCTGCACTCCCCCCGGCATGCTACAGTATGTACATCTTCCCCAGAGATAGGGGGGGGGGGACGACAACTTATCAGTCTCTTCACATTTAGCACTCAAGCCGGTTGGGCAACAATAACAGGATGGTTGTGTTTTTCATGTTGGGGTATCTATATGCTTCAACGATCCCTTTCTTGCCCTGATAAAAAAAAAAAGCACAAGGGTGGTGTTGGCTAATTTATCACATCTGGTGGTAGTGTAGTGTTTCTTACCTGTACTCAGGGCTTTTTTATTTTGTCTTTGTCAGCCATAGTAAATTACAGACCGAAAACCTTTCTACAAACTTACTGGAAACTGGCTCATGGTGAGTTGCATGTGAATACCCATAAAGGTTGGCACGGCACGCAAGGTTATGAAGTAAGTTGCTGCAGAGTTGGCACTGTGCAGCTGAACTGCTGAAAATGGCCACAAATTTGGCACGGCACTTTTTTTTCCCTCTTCTACTTCTTTTCTTTTTTTGTGGATGGCAGCAGAATGTGGTGCATTGTGCAGCCACCACTTGTGGGAAAGTGCTAGCACTGGACAATGACTTGTCACCTTCTGGTCCATGTGAGTTTGAAAGCCATGTGGCCTGCAGAACAGCTCTTGCAGTGTGTCTGTGAGTGAATACTATACTTGTTTTAGGTGGTTTTATAGCTTTTCCTTAACCCTCTTTCCAAAATAGGATTTCAATTAAAACAATTTTTTTTTGTACTTTTGATGTTTTTTTTTCTATCGCTTTATTTCCTGAAGGACTTATTCTAAGATCTCACAGCTTGCCTAATCTGGTCACAGATGGGTCTTTCACCGTTCACAAATGAGAAAGCAGCAAATCAAATGCAAGTGCTTTTGCTTGGTTTAAAGGCAACATTAAGGAACGCGTAATGATCACTTAGGCACATGTGAAGAATCTTTCGTTTTAAAAGAGGCCTTGTGGGAAGAAACACTTCACATGAATTGAGGCCACACACCGGCCAGCATCCACTCTCCAATCTTCATGAATATTCCAACAGGTCAAAGTTCATGTAATATTCACCACACTGCATTCAACAGAAATGTTTACATGCCAGCCTCTGGCCCCAGCATCTCGGTAGAAAGGGTTATTACATTGTGCTCCCTTGTGACTGCATGATTTCAATTTGAACATCCCTCAACTACCCCCCCCCCCCACCCTGAAATTGCCTCCGACAGCATCAGGTAATTCAGCATTTTCAATCTACTAGATATGAACAATCTCCGTTTCTTGATGAGTCTTGTCTCTTGGCTGATGTTAGTGAAAATGTAACTAAATTATCCTCCCTCCGAGTCGCAGATCACATGTTTTAAGGCTGGGAGTAGAAGGGTTGGGGACGGGGGGGGGTTAGGCTGCAAAACTGAGGCCCATTTATGGCCGTGCAAGGACCATAAAATTAGCCTTGTAAAAAATGAATGTGACACTCTGCGGCTGGAGTATGCCATCGACTCATTATCAGAGATGAGAAAGTGCAGGAGCAGAATGAGAAATGCAGCTGGTATCTCAGTGCTCCTGTGCTAATTTACGACAGGGGAACATCTCCCAAGGAGTTTGACTGGGGGAGGAAAAATGGGTATGGTGAAGAGATGGCCACTAAAGGATTTTACAGAATGTGGGACTTTTCATGCATTTTCACACCAGTTTCATGCCATTACCATGGGCCTCAATCTGCCAGGATAAGCAATACTTTCATGGTTGACAGAAGGTACAACCTCTTAGTTAATAGTGCGATATCTCCATCAAACTGTCCATCAACTTGCCAAAACCATATGAAATATTAAAGATATTTGAATGTTTCTTTGGCAGCCTTGAGAGGAAATGCAAACAGGGGGAGGTTTATGTAGCAGTATGTGCCAGTAGCTTTACTCTCTGAAGGAATACTGGGGCTCTCACATGAATGGGGTGTTTTGTGGAGGCACAAGATGGCTCACCTCCCTGTCAAAGTGCGTGAGGGGGTCAGGGTTCCCCAAACGCTTATGTTGTCTATCTCTTTTGAACACAAACACGCAAACACACACACACACACACACACACACATACATATATATGCATACACACACACACACACACACACACACACACACACACACACACACACACAACACACACATATATATATGCATATACACACACACGCGCACACGCACACGCACACGCACACGCACACGCAAACACACACACACACACACACACACACACACACAAATATGCCATCACCTTTATCGCTGTGTAGCACAAATGTACACATTTCAACAGAAGAGTCTGAAAGGGAGAACATTCCGTACATAAACAAGATAGCTAGTATGTGTCTCTGCATGATTGCATGATGCATAACTCCCGAATACTGTGGTTTGTAGAATATCTCCTCAACGGCACTACCTCAACCCACTTTTGGAGAGTGAACATTTATCAGTAATAGATATGGTCTCAAATGTAGGTAACATCTAAAATTGCCTTTTGACTGTTTAACATGGTTTGTCACTATGAATATCAATTGCTGTTTTCATGTTTGGATTTCGAGATATTGTTTTTTTTTTATTCAGCTGTGCATCTTTTACAGGATGGTGTGGATAATAATGTAGACCTAGGTTGACTAAAAATGTCACAGCCTTAAGGATTTTTGAGTAATCACTTTTAGTCTGTAACGGTGTGGTGTATGCCACCGATGCAGATGTAAGAAAGCAGACTGCATGAATAGGTATGTCAGATTTACTTTGGATGACAAGCACGTGTTGAGGACACAAAAATGCGAGCAAACCAAACAACAGGAAATGACTAGAATATAAATAAATAGCAAGCAGTTGATTCCATGAGGCTGCTATTGTATTACCACACCAAAGGGGGAAAAATAAATAGAAAAAGTTTTGATTTCCTATGTCTCATTTTCTATCAGCTGTTATATTGTGGGAAGATCATTTTACGGCATTGAGAACACATGATTTGAGGGGGTGATTTGGGTCTTTTAGATAACAAATTACTTTTCTGAAGCAAACAGCTCTATTGTGGCACTGAATAACTCTGAAAGCAGCCATTTTCCTCAAAATATGTACTTAAAGGCAAAGTGTTCCATAGCACAAATACAGAGTTGAAAGCATATTGTTACACATATGCAACTGCAGTAGCTGTTTTTATGTCATCATAGGGTGCAATCAGAGGACTTGTGAAATGTAATTTCTCCCTACACCACTGAAATCTAAATAGATAGATTGTGTGAGTCAACGCATACTTGGTTCGATCATTCCAGTTGCTGATTACACTGGATTGATAACGGAGCTTGAAAGCCGAAGAACAAAGTGTCCTCCCTCCACTACAACTGCGGTTTATTGAGCTGGTCTGTCGCTGCTAATGATTACAATTACTCTTACCTGTTTCCCAAAACTACAACAAAATGGTTTGGAATTAGAGCGAAAACCTGGAGGAAAACCATACAAAGGAGATGTATATGTCAGGCAGTCACCATGACTTATGAAAACGCACCATCACCTGTGTTTTCTGATTGTTTCATTACGCTTCTATTTCACAGTACAGGCTACTAAAATCCAATTTCATCGATTTCGCCCGTTGCATGCAGCTGCACTAACCAAATCTCCGACCCGTGCATCTGAAACATCAAGCAGTGATGGCATCCTCAGACCGTGGACCCTGTCTGACTGACAGGTGCACAGATTGTGTCCAAGTTCTCGTGGACCTCACCACACTGCATTTCTTTGAATGGATGCACAGGCTTGCACACATGCCATGCCTGCCCACCCCCCGCCCCCCCCCAGGTTTGCAGTTTAAACAGCTTAGATAGAGTAGCCTTCAGGGTGGACCCCACAGCACCCCACAGGACCCCACTTCAGCAGTAAGACAGCAGTGGGGGGGTGAAGAGGGTGACACGTGGCTGGTGGGGGCGGTGAGGGGTCGTAGCCCGGAGCAGGTGTTAGTTAACCTCACTGCAGGGAAGGGTGGAGGACGGAGGCAGGACTGCAGGCAGGCAGGGTGCCACTGTCCCTGCCTGAGGTCCTGGAGGATTGTGCCCTGACCTCCCCACGTCCAGGTTTCGCAACACGCTGTGCTTTTCTTAAAGAGGGTTAATTGGCATGGTTTAGATGTCAGAGGTTAGGTTTTTGTAGTAGCAGGCACAAATGGCTTCTCGTTTTTTGGCCTTGTTGGTAATTACCCTAGTGGTGCTGAGTGAGGCTTCTTTATGGGCCGTAATGGAAAACCAATCTGAATTCCCATTGTGTTATGGCCATGTCTGTCACTCATCGAGTTAGACTTTTGAAGTCGTTTCTTTTTTTCTCTTTCCCTAATTCTGCTGCACTATATGCTGCCCACGTAGGGGCTGACTGGAAATGCTGTCATAAATTTTAAGAAATGTGTCTCATATTTCATTCAGGATTTGCTAATGGTGTTTCACAATCATAAGAGCCTTGGGGTCTGAACATGTGTAATGATGAGAGACAGAGAGAGAGAGAGAGACAGTGAAAAGAACGGAAGGAAAATACAATGAATGATGGTGCGCAAATAATACTGCTAATTAAATATATTCATATTTAATATTGTTCAGACAGGGCATTTTCATAAATATGATCATCATGTTAATGTTGTCTGTGTACAACTCAGAGAACTGAAAACGGTAGACCACACACCAGTGAAATGGTTAATAATCACAATACTGAAGATTTACAGACTAGCCACATTATTTACTGAGTCATCCCCTTCAGTGTAAATGGAATGCACAGACCGTAATCCATTCACTCAACTGCTCTCACCATAACAGTGTTTTTCCAGTGGAACACAGCTAATTGGGCTGATGACTTGATTTAATGCATAGGACTGACCCTGCACTATTTATCACTGTTGTATACATTCAGCGTCATATGTCATTGATAAGAGTGGGTTATTTCAACAAGTCCTCTGAGAGTGTTCGGAACAGCCAGATTAATTGCTGGCTTCAGTTACTGAACAGAGGGAAGCTGCCGCCAGATTCAGCAATTATTCAACTTCTCTTATCTGTCGTCCCTGTCCCTGAGCAATCTTTTCTCCTCTTTTATTTCCCTGCTCCTCCGATCGCTGGACGAACACTCGCTTGTTTTCATTTGTCAGAGGATGTCTAAAGTGGTGGAGGGCATTAGCGGGATGGTGTAGGTTAATTGGGGCAAAACACCTCATTGACAATGTGCAGCTCGTTTCATGGCTTTTCGGGTGCCAGGCTGTAAGTGAAATGGTCAGTATTAGGCTTGGATGTGGGAGGAGGGTTGTTGTTTTTGTTTTGTTTTGTGATCTTCAGCTTTAGAGGTTTATCTTGGTCATTTGTTTGTCTCTTTCAGACACTCTGCAGGGAGCCTCCTCGAAGGCCAGTGTTGCAGCCATGACCCTTCTCCTGAGGACCTGTCCTCGGGATCAGGGCAATTAGCCCCTGAAGACGTGTGAAAGGGAAAGGTGAATGAAGGAGATGAAGACAGGAGGCAAAAGGAGAGTAGAAGAGATGACAGGAGAGGAGAGAGGAGAAGAAAGGGCATTACACATATATGGACACAGGTACTGGAAGAATTCCATGCAAATCAAATAAAAGATCAGAATTTCTAAGTGAATAATAAATCATTTCTGGTCATCTAACCAGCAAATCCACATGAATATTTATCTTATATTTGATCTGTCTTTATTGCATTTATTATATATCTCACAATATGATGACAAATGCACAAAATGCATCAGAAGGGCCAGAAATGTCCAGGAGAAAGTACAGATATTTCTATGTGTATGCATGTGTATATAAATGCTTCAAGCGATAGTGCTGGCTAAGTATTTACTTTTATAGCAAATCATTTTTACTTAAACCCAGTATCCATAAAGCATTATAACCACATTCATGAAGGGTTATAAAGTATTCATAATAATTGAAGTCTATATAACTACTTATACATGGCAATGACTGCACTTGTTATATTATAGTATAAGCCCTTAGAGCTTGAAGTATCAGAATGCATAATTAACCTTCTTTTATCACTTGATCATGGCACTGATGACATCTTTTCCTCATGTCCAATGTTGTTTATTCACCAAATGCTCTTTGTGGAGCCATGTGTGACCCCATCCAAGCTTTCATAATAATATTTGTGTAGGGCTTATCCTACAACACCATAACCCTTCATAAGTGCACTCGTGTCTATTTATAAATTGTCATATTGACTTATGTCAGATGCTATGACGCATTTTCAATACTTAATAAACATTTTACAATGTGTTTTTAATGCTTTATGGATACTGAGTCTAACTAATTCAAAATAATTTAACATATGTATAGGGGGATGCTGTAGTTAAATGAGCTCAGAAAAGCACTTGTGGGAAATACAGAGAGAGCACACTTTATGAAGCCGATTTTTACTTGTAACCGTTTTAACAGATCAAGACGATAACCAAGACGGAACCAGTTCAAAGGATCCAGCAAGCTTTCAGTGGTAAGAACTGATTCCAAGAAGCACTGAAAAACGAGTGGATGGAATCGGTTCATCTCTTCAAAACAGTACAAGTCACATTACAAGGTGTGTGCGAGCGTCTCGTCAAAAGTGAGTTAATAAACATACTCAGCTACTTGGGCTCTGAAAAAATAAATAAACATAAACATAATTAGCATCTTTCCACATTTGTTATCTTGCAGCCATTTTAATTTAAACCCCAAAGTTGTTTTCATTGAGTGGCATTTTAACTACCCACATCTACACCACTAACTGCATTAACATTTACAAGATGTCATCATTTGGGTGCCGCATTAAAACCCTACTCATCACCGGATCTCCTACAAAAATGTGCGCCCGTTCTGGTGAGAGGAAATTTGGAAGGGGGTGTATATATCTCATAATTCATCTCTTGGTTCCTTGGGGAATCCTCATAGGGCTCCTGCTGAGCTGCTGCCGTACAACTGACTCATTGCCTAATGAGTTCTGGAGGATTAAATCAGTGCATGATGAGCAATTTGAATGGAGCTCAGTGCCTTCATTTTGAACTCCATTTACAGATAAGTTGTTGACTGCTGAGCACATAGCAAACAATTAAGGAGCAACAAGCGTGACTGGAGACATACACGCAGAACTAGTCATGAGAGATTTTTTTGATGTATGTGTGTGTGGCTGTGTAAAGACAAATGTTCAAACATTATATCAGTAATGTAACAGTGTACAATGCTCCCCTTCTCTTTCAGTGTGTGTATGTGTGTGTGTGTGTGTGTGTGTGTGTGTGTGTGTGTGTGCACGCACCTAGACACTTCACAATCCCTTTAGTTCTGCTCATGAAAGGTCCTTTTTGGCCTAATTATGGCTCATGAACAAAAAGGATGATTTCATGGTAAGTTCAAAAAATGAGCAAAAATGAAAAAGCACAGTTAGTTCCCTCTTTTGCTACGGGCCACTTCTGGTGTTTTTGCACTGTGGTGGTTGAAATGTTTTTTTTTTCTCCTTTTTTAATCCTGTTTGAAAGCACTTCATGATCACAAAGAAGTGCGAGTAAGAAGATTCTTATACATCATATTCAAAAGGGAATCTGCCCAAGGGTGCTTCCTACTCTGTTTTCAGGCTGAGTTCAAAACTTCCTTTCAAACAGATGCCTTTAACAGTGCCATCTAACCACAATAGCAAAGCATAGTCGTTACCATAATTATGTTTTTTGGCTCCAAGTGAAAATGTTTGAGCATAAAATCTAAAGAGCTTTCATTTGTTGAGGTCTTTGACACCTCGCCATATGATCAGATGGCTTTTAAAGTGAGTGGTGGGTGGGGGGTCGGGGGGGTGCTGCTGAAATGTGCTCATTATGACAAAAATTGTGGTTCAGGGTTTTGGACCGTTGAGGACGGGCTGTCACCTCACAACATTGGCGATGTGCAACTCAAAATGATGCATGTGTACGTTACTCTAACATATGTTAGTTTTCACCTAAATAAATGTAAAAAGATGTTAAATTCTTCCCTGACCCACCTCAAGGCTCAAACTCGCATTCTCTTATTGACAATAGAACAACCCGCCCTGAGAGGTGGGTTACGAGCATAAGGTTTGATTTGACTACAGCTGCAATAACTTGTATTTGATTAATTCAAATGACTTTTTTTAATATATGGCATGAAACACACATTTTGCAATTTCTGAGAGGCTCAAATCCACATTCTCTTATTAACAATGGAACAACCAGCCCTGGGACATGATGGGTTATGAGCATACAATTTGAGCTGACTATGGCTGCAATAACGGGTTAAGAAGTAACGTCAAAGTTTTAAGCTTAGTCCACTGCTCAATCCTTCTCCTCCTGCAAAGCCTCACTGCAGCATGAATTACAGGCAGAATGCCACTGATGATGTTGAGCACTCAGACAAAGTCTGAGCAAATTCTTCATGTTGCAACTGATTGTCCAAGAATTTGAAGCATACGTAAGTCCTTATACTAATATTAATACAAATGCCAACATTTCCAGGTGTGTGGTGCCCATGCACTGGTCAGGTAATTCTCATTATTGCTTTGGGATCAGCCCAAGGGTTTGCTGAGCTCATATTATTGTAGGTTCTTAACGCTGGGCACTCTTTTGGTTCCTTAGAAAGGCAAATCGGTTGTGAGATGTGGCTGACAGTAAAGGCTACAGGTCAGTCAGCATCAGGCGTGCAGCTGATGGCTGGGATCCGGGCCATGGCCCCAACATGCGGCTGGAGGCTTTGAAGGCATCTGGTATTTGCTTGGGCTTCATCCAGCGGGGATGGGTTTTCTTTTCTTTTACTGGTGTGTTTGTCTTTGAGATTAGTTTATGTTTATGTGCCTCAGTCACTCTGTGTTTGTCAGCTTGAACTAGGCTGTCTTTATACTCTACGCTCTCCTCTGATAGAAGGACGCTTTGTTTCTATGTTTCTTTGTGTCGCAGTGAAGTGAAAGATGAACACAAACAATATGAATATGCAATAGGATGTGGACTGGATATTTAGGATACAAAATCATATCCAATGCCAAGCTGATAAAAAAACAACTGATGGTAGGCTGTGGCTGTGGATGGTAATGTGAACACTCAATCACAACCATTACTTTTACCACACTGCTAGTTCTGTAGACAGATAAATGTTTAAAAGGGGCCTTGACATGAAAATGAATTCCATACACCATATAAAAGCCTTACATGAAGAGTGTTAGGAGTGCAGGTAAAAGCACTGCAGGGTGATTTATGTGGGCAGGAATGTGGGCCAACCAGTGCTGAACATAGGAACACTAATCACGGGTAATTGTTGGCAATAAGTGCTTACTATTAACTTACTTCTATTACTAATTATTAGGAATAATTACAATGTACAAACATTAAGCTTTTAAAATGGGTTAAATGGCATTCATTTTCACCTTTACTAAAAAATCAATCAGGTGTTAAGTGTGCATCCATTTTGGAGGTAGTCTATTACATATTGTATTATATCGCCATGGTGATGATTGCCATTATATTGCAACATTAATATAGGCTATATTATGTCCATATTATAAAGCTCGAGGCTTTGCTTTCCAAATACGTGCCAAGAACCCCTTAAAAACGCACGCAAGCGCGCAGGCACACATACTCAAAATTACAATTATAAACTTGTTCTGCATTTAGCCAGCTGTAGATACGTGACTTCATCACTTCAGTGAACTTCGACATTCAAAGCGATCTAGTAAAAACTTTCCTACTGAATGGGAAAAGTGGCCTATTCGGCTATATAAAAAATATCTAGTCAATAGACTAATACATGTATTATTAATCAACTGTGATGATTTCTTATTTTGAGAAAAGGCAGCCAGAGATAAACAGGATACTTATCTTTTAATTGTATCTAATGAATGTTATATGTATTGCTATTTATCTTACATAGATAAATATTTAAAGGCATTTCTATTGGAAAATACAATCTACAGCATTACAGCGCAAAACAAAAATGGGCTGTAGCAGCGAGATAAGGAGGAGCTGGTGCATAGGTATACAGGGCTGCTGATGTCTTGCTGACTTGTCCCGTAGGAGATGCCCACTACATCGACACACCTCAGGGCTACAGTACCCTCACAGAACGTCCGTCCTTACTTCACTCACCGCTGTCTTTCTTACCGTGTGAATGGCAGTAGGCTATTTTGTCTTGGGTTTGTTGTGCCATTACAGCTGAACAGTCTCCGCTACAAGTACTTTACAATGTCAGTCCTGTAGAGAGCAGTAGATGGTTTTATTTAATTGTTTTATACGGGCCGTGAGCTGTGCGCGCTCTGTACTGTACAAGAGCGAGGGGAGGGAGGAGCAATAGTATTTCTCTGAATTTTCTACCCCTGTCGTGGCAGCCAACGAACACAACCGGAGCACTTTCCCCCCACATACCAAGGAAAATCCACAATAACGAGCGCACAGTGACTTCGCTAAAGAGCAACACAGGAACTGCATGAAACATTCATTTGACGGCACGCTGCACCCTGCGGAGGAATTAGCTCGAATATACCTTACTGTGCAGTGTATAGGCTACTACTACACTTGCACCGGATTGAGGGACAGCCTGGACATTTCCAGCCCCGTTTTCTGTCCCGAAAGGTTCCAGTTCGCGTGTTCGGCGACCGAAGAAACTGGCGGTGAGTGTTACTGTTGCTCATACGTTGTTGGTAAAGCTACTATTACGTGGTGGTCATGCATTTAGCAATTTGCTATTTTATCACTAGAAGCTAACCCAACTCCTGTAGCTAGCTCTTCGGGTTTGACAGATCAGCAGTAGCCAACTAGCTATAGTAACATATAGGCTATAGCGTTATTTTCAGTTTGGCCTTGCCTTCCGTGTTGTCGCTTTAACAATTTCAGCATGTAGGCATACATTGTCTGCAGCTTTTACAATCGATTTGGCTGACATTGAAAACGCTACGTCTAAAGTTACAGTAGGCTACAAGCAGTCCTGGAATATATGAAAGGCCTAGGCGAGTATCTCTCTCTCTCTCTCTCTCTCTCTCAAACACACACACATACATATATAGTGTGTGTGTGTGAGTGTCTGTGTGTGTGTGTGTGTATATACATACACTATAGAACCACACTCAGCTACACTAATGGTGCTACGTACACAAGTGACAGGTCCCTATCACACTGTCAATATTTATGTTGAGTTGCAATAAAAAGTGATTAACGCTCATATCCAGGTAAGTTGTACAAGCGTTGGTAAATGTTTTTTTTTTTTTTTAAACTGTGAATTCGATATGAAATGTGTATAAGGTAAAGTTTTTAACGATGCCTGTAGCCTGCACGAGTCAACACATCAGGTCCAAATCAATTGTAGAAGTGACTGTTGATCTTTCGAAACAGCGTGCAACAATGCAACATTGAAACATTGAAACAATGTTGCCCCTGGGCCATCAAAAAGTCTACAACGTTTCTCACCCACCCATTGCTCTCACCAACTGTACCCTATGGCGCTCAAAAGCGCTTCACATTGATTTTCTGACCGGTTTATTCTTATCAATGATTTAACTTGTAACGCTCGCCGACGCAGTCTGATAGGCTGCAGTTTAATGTGCAAGCAGAATACATGGCTGTCATTTTACGACGCAATAAAGTTAACTGCTAATTTTCAACATGTTCTAACATGATAATAATACACAATGTAGGTATTTGTGGCAGGCACGGGTCCTCCTGACCTCGATTGCTATTAAACAAGCCGCCTTATCAACATGTGCTAGAAAACCTACTTTAAACGCGCAGCCTGAGGTGAACGCTCTTCTCCCCTCAAAAGGTCTCCCAAAGACTACATTAATCACTAGCGAGTTTGTTTGGAAATGTATGCGCTACAGTTTACCCTTGGCCTACTCAGACACCATAAACATTTTTTCCTTGCACAATAACTTGCACCGTTTCATATAACTCATACGTGGACCAACCTACCAATACAAAAAAACCTAAGGAGTAATAGCGTTTCACGGCTCAGTTTTTAGTTGGTGGTTACAGTTACTACAACACCTGTAGCCGTCTCACAATCCCCCGTAAAACTCATCCTTACTGGAAGGCACAGAATCCGAACACGAAATACATTCATGGTGCTGATATTTGTATAGGCTTTGAGAAGATGTAAGCCTATGCTATAAGGCTGGCTCTGGTTTAGCCCCATCTGACCTGGCTCTGCGTGTGTATTTGTGGGAGATCTTACGTGACCTTCCCCCAGTCAGTGGCCCCTTGGCCTGTAGTGCACTTCCCTTCGCTATATGGGGCAATGGAGCCATCCAGGACGAACAAGTGAGGAAGTTTAGTTATGTAAGCACAATGGCACTGGTCCTGCTGTTGATGCCCTCAGAGAAGCCCATCACATTATGATATCACCCCACTGTGGAAAAGCATTCTGGGTTGTTTCACGGTATCTGGCATTTTTTCGTATGGGTGTCTGTGGAATGCTAAAAATAGTCATACAAAGTCGTTTATTTTATTTTTCAGAACAGTCAACATTATGCACAATGCGGGCTAATGAAAGTGCTCCCCTTCTCAATCGGCACCGCGGCTGTGCATTGAGGGGAAGCTAAACGCATTTAGACCTCGTTGTCTGTCTTGTTCGGTGCTCTGGGACATCTTTCAGATGGGGTCTTCGTGCTCACGCTGCTGTGTTAATTAGATTATATTGTCCATATGCTGAGCGTGTGCAGGTTGTTGTGTTTTTCCCTCCTGTCCTACCCGCCCCTCCTCCACCATCCAGCAGAGGCAAACTCATCTGAGCGGAAAAAAATCCTCCATTCATCTGAGAGAGATACAGCGTTCATGTCTTCTTCTGCACTAAAGCGCTGTGCATTCTGCATTAAATGCAGTGAGTCTTGGCAGATGTCCTGTCAATCATCTCTCCGCATACCTGCTCCTCACCGTAGCATTTGATGTTTATAGCAGAGGACTGACTTGGAAACGGCTCTGACACAATCTCAAAGAAGACATTGACATGGTTTGTTAAACTTTGTGAAAATGGACAACATATAACCTTTCCAAGACCTGCTGTTTTTTTCAGTCAGTTGTTGGAATCTGTTTGAGAATGTGACATAAGGATTAATCAATTCATTGTCAAGGCTCGATATTGTGCACAAACGTGCATGCACAAGTGCACAGCTGATGGTGCACTGGGTCCCTGGATGTCACTCTTGTGCGAGGGTTGCACATCATTTCACCAGCATTGTGCCAAACTGGAAAGCACTTGACCAAAGGGCCAGACCATTTATTCCTCGATAAAGCAGTTTCTCACAACACGGTGAGTGCCAGCAGTGTTACATTAAATCCTCCTGGGCTCCTTGTTTTCGTGTTCAAAACACCACCCTAATTATCACAGGCAAGCTCACACACACATGCTCACACACACATGCACACACACGCACACAACTCTTTGAAAGAACAGGAAATCCCATGTTGTAATACATTAGTGTTTCTCTTTTTTTAATTTCTTGGTCACTTTCTCTTCTCCTGAACCCTCGATTTTACAAGTTTCCTCCCGGTATCCGGGGAAAAAATGAAACGCTGACAAATGCAGTGACTCGGACTGCCGGGGCAGCTGCACAGACCCGAGATGAGGCCTCCGCGGTGAAGATAAGAGGCCAGGTTTATGCAGAGGGAGAAGCGGTGTGAGGGTGACTTGCTCCCCACCAATAAAAAAAAAAAAAAGCACTGGCCAGCTCAGTGTGAGCTTTTACTGCCCCATGGCTTCGTGTGAAATGTGCACTTTCGGTCATCTGAATGTAATTATGTTGAACACTGCATCGCCTCCCTTTTGAAAATGTAGACAGTAACTGGTGTGTTCTCTCACCCCCTTCGAAGCTTAACTGTTGCTTGTAGCATTTGTGTGTGAGTGTGTGTGTGTTTGCGTGTGTGTTAGCTTCCATGTCTGTAATGGTAGTACTCATTTACTCATTATCATTGCTTATACTGTGCTGCCACAGAGAAGGCATGAGGTATCTGTCTTCGTTCTGGGTTTGAAAATCATCATAGGCGTAGCTGCTTGGCTGATAAGCGCAAAACCACTGTCCTGTGGAACAGGGCTGAATTTATCAGCATGCAGTTTGATCGCCACAAGTGTGAGCCACTGCCGCTGCTTTCGAGATAAACCAACGCTCATCCGTGCGCGCAGACAGACACACACACACACACACACACACACACGCAGAGACACAGACGTGAAAGCTAAGACACAGGGAGCTCATCTCTGTGGGTTACTTCCCTCAGCTGTAGTTACAGCTCATGTTTTCTGATGTGTGTTCCTCCTTTCCCAACCCTGTGGTAATGTTTTCTTTTCCTTATTCGCCTTTTTTACTGTTTTGCTCAGGAGTCCTGGAAATTGTCATGTTGGCATTGTCCTTGTTGTTGTTGTTATGTGTGTGTGTGTAAGTGTGTTTTTTTGTTTTGTTTTGCACGCCTTCTGTTTTTCATGGCTGTGCTGTGGTTTCCAGGTTCATGCTTGCCAGCAACCACCCTCTGCTCTAAGTCGGGTTTTGGAGATGGGTCCATCCACTCCCACTCTCCAACCCCCCCCTCTACCCCGCCCTCTGTGCACACCCCCACGATCTCTCCAAACCACCCACCTCCCTCCCCCCTCCCAAAACACCCCCCTACTCTTCTTACAACCCGAGCAGCCGGACTGGGCTCGGCATGGGAAAATAATAACACATAAAATGGCCTTTATTGGATTGGAGAGCTGAGAGGCTGTTTTATGTGGCCACGCTTCACACTTATTAACACCACTAAATCTTAACCCAGTGTAGCTGATCCAGGCTGGGTGGCTTATGTGCTTTAGTCAGGAGGGAGAGAGAGAGAGTGAGAAGGAGAAGGTGACAGAGAGGGAGTGAGCACGTGAGAGAGCAAGGAGAAAGAGGCGTCTCAGAAGTTAGAGAGAGAAAAACTGAGAGTGAGGGAATAATGAGTGAAGAAAGAGTGTGAAAGAAACAGGGAAGATGCTGGAGGAGGGTTGCTTTCTTTGCCTGGTGGGGAGTGTTTTAATTTTGCCGGTGCAAGTGGTTAACAAGTGGGTCTCCGTGTGACAGCCGCTGGCTCTCACACAGGCACGCTGGCACTGGGAAAGGCTCCCGCGTGCAGGAGAGCGAGAGAGAGTGGAGACTGGGGGAAGTGACGGGAAGTGACGCACCGCTCTCGCCCGCCCAATACCACGCAAACGTAGCTCTCGGCAGACAACCAGGCACGATTCACAATGACTTGTGATTTGTGATTTTTTTTTCTCCTCTGACTAGATCTTTATGCTTTCCCCGTCTGCGTCCTACTGTAATTTGTCCTGTAACCTTGACTTCATTCTTAATGGCCATGTGGGTTTCCCCCCCCCCCGATGAGCAGATCTTTGTGCTCCTCCCCCCCCCTGCTGTAATTTGTCCTGTAGCCCCGGCCTTTCACCAGACGGACCCTTTTCTGGTCCGTCACTGAGGGTGCACTTATCGTTATGAATGTCATGCATAAAAGGAGGAAGAGGGTGGTCTATCAGTAGACATGCAATTGCAGTGAGGGACATGACGAAGGCCTTATTCCATCGTCTCAAAGACAGATCAATAAGCCAGGCCTTAGAGTAGTAATGTGAACTTTTCATTGCTGCTGAAGCCTTAAGTGAAATTTTTCGTTTTTGAAAGTTGGCATATATTTTTTTTCTGCCGCAGAGAAATCTATTTCACTGAGGAACCGATAAAGTGCATCACAACTTTATTTGCTCGCCGTCTGTAAATGTGTTTCTGTCATCTATAGCTTATATTATGATAAAAAAGATGATTTGATGGGAGAGGCTGTCTACTTTGAAATGGGTCCAAGTGTCTCATTTTGCTGTGTTTGGAGAGTCACTGGTGGACTATCCGCATATTCGCTTTTAATATCCAAGATAAGTGCACAGTGTTTTATTTAATTCAATCAGACGGATTATAGATTTTCCTTGAGCCAGTGAATATGCAACATGCACTGCGGAGTGATAAAGTCTAACAAATGCAGATAGCCATGATAAGAGATAATTGAATTGGGGCTCGATGGGCCGTTCCGGGGGAATTGGCACTGTCTCCAATATCATGTATCTTCAGGGGGTAATGTGTAACTTTTTCAGATAGTGTATGAGAAAATGGATGATGCAAGCATTGGCGTCAAATCCAAAGAGCTCACGGTCATCATATCATTGGCTCCCCTACAGGTTGTTTGTTTAGCTTGATATATGGCCCAATTCCATTAGGAGTTGGAGCCAAGTCTTTACCCCTCTCCATTTGTTCTGACCCTATTTTCCACTGGCTCCAGAAGTCTTTCAAGCCTGTCGTCTCTGCGGTAGGGAGGGGTATCGTTAGGATTTTATTGATACTACTACTCTTATTGATACTCCTCATCAGATGGGTTCTTTATCAATACCCTTATCTGCTCTTTTTCATAACTAAATATATAAAAAAAACATATTGTTTAACAAAAAAGAATACATTCAGCTTGCAGTAACGACTGTAGCTGTCGTCGGACTTGAGTAATCTTCGAGTTATCTTCACTTCACCCGGTTTACTGTACTGTCTCCACCGCAGCCTCTCTGCTGTGCTGTCCGCTGACTGCTCTCTGTGTGTGTGTGTGGAGGAGCTGAGCCACGACACAGAGAGAAGGGGAGAGGCTGTGGCGTGATCAAAAGGACAGCGAAACATTAAAAAGTACAGAGAAGTTCAGAACCAGTAAAGCCAGAGCTTATCAATACTGCAGTCTTAAATAATTTTGCTGACGATCTATTAATGCTGGGTCTCGGCAACTGTACACATTGAGTTGTGACTCGGCTCTGGGAACGATATTAATTGCGATAATAAAAACAGCCACATGTCAGGGGGATTTTACTGGAAGTCGACGTAATGAGCAGATTTTTATGCTGCGATAGGATCGCAATGATTCTTGACCACTCGAGCAGCCTCAGATCAGCTTCGAATAACAACCAAGTCACTTTGGTGAACAAAGCCTGCATTTTTAAGAGGCAGTATTTCTCTGTTTATTTGTATGTGTGTATGTGTATGTGTGTATTTCTGTGTGTGTGTGTGTCTGTGTGTGTGTGTGTGTGTTTGTGTCTGTGTGTCTTCGTATGTGTATGATTTTTTGGTCTTTAGGTATTCATGATGGGCCGGCTCCAAGAGACTAAGACAACTCCACCTTTATGATCATTTTTCTTTTTATTGCCTCTTTGAATGTTTTTAGGCCACCCTACTTATGCCAAAGACCTATTTTTATTCACCAAACACCCGCTTATATATACACGTCCGAATGAGACCTTTTTTACCGTCAAGCCAAAAATAGTTGCCAGAGGTATTTCATTAGAGTAATGTATCCAAGTCTGTGTGTTTGTGTGTGTGTGTTTATTAAGTAGTGTAAAACACAGGAGACAGTGTCCTCGATCCAGTGATGGAGAATGGTAACTCAAATGGGAATAGCGCTGTTTATGCTCTCTTCAACCTACATATAGCTCGCCATGATGGCTCTGGCCCATCCAGTGTGTAGCTTCTCATACAAATTTCCATCAAGTCATTGCAGCTGGAGACTCTCTATTTTCTTGATGTTTCTCTATATAAATACTAAAGAGTTTCTCTGGTTTCTTGCCAGAATTGTTAAACAGACCATCTGCAGCAGAAGAGGCTTTATTCTCTCGTCTCAAACCTTGATAGTGTAAATAATGTTGTCGTACATCACTGCTGTCAGTGCTTAAATGTTCAGACGTGGTCTCTGCTTGTATTCTCACCCCTGAAGCACAACAGTGGGATTTCCTTCTGGCAGACTCCTGTGGCACGCTGTACTTAGGCTGCATCCGACACTTTGTCACTCCGAGTCTGCCAGAGAAAGGCCTCCAAAACCTCAAACCCGCTAATTTTGATTTATTTACCTTCGCACAGGAGGGGAAAGACCGGCACAACAATGTCACATTCAGAGCATCTGCTGCTCTCTCATGCATCCACGTTCAACAAATGCCTCTGTTTTTTCACCGTCACTGAGAGAGAGATAGAAAAAGATAGCGCGAGAGAGAGAGAGAGAGAGAGAGAGAGAGAGAGACGTGTCACGGTGGAGGCTTCTGATGAAGCCCGCATGCAGGAAACAGGAAGAACCCCAACAATCGGTGTCTCCCCTCCCTCCCTCGTTCTCTCTCTATCTCTTTCTATCTTTTCCTTGTTGTTTGTTGATACTGCCGCTCCTGTGAATTTGCCTCCATTCATCAACTTGTCCAGATCAGTATCTCTCCTCTTGGTACACCTGTTGCTTCAGCATCTGTCAGGCCCTGTCATGAAGTCAAATTCTTTTTCAGTTTGGAGTCGTTGCCTGTGCACTCGAGTGGGTGTATGAAGGAGTCAGTGTCAGAAATGAAAATGTTTTCAACATTGTCAGAAATTAACATATTTGGTCTCTTGGTATTTGATTGTCCCCTAAGGGGCATTTTCTAATTTTGATATGGGGACCGTTTTTCATTTTGCGAAGATGGCAAGTAATACAGACATCCAGTTATCACAAACAAGCTAATTCAATCAGTTAATTAAAATGACTACTGACTTTTCTAAAATGATGGTTGTTTCAAAGAACAGATTTACTGCATTAAGACAACTTGTGTTATGTTCATTTGTGGACATAATTTCCACATTTTGATCGTTGCCAAGCTAGCATTTCCCAACATTCTGTTGAGCCTAACCTTTGTGAAATCACTGTGGTCCTTAGCCTTAATCAGAATCAGAATCAGGTTTTATTGGCCAAGTAAGTTTGCACAAACAAGGAATTTGACTTGGTAAAGTGGCTCTCGGTGTGCTTACACAAAATATACATTAACACAATACAAAACAAACAGTGCATCAGTGCAACGGTCTAAGAAGTTTAAGAAAGTATATACGGAATGGCTATATACAGTAGCTGTGAAATGTTTTAATGTCGTGTAACGACACTAAAAGCTATTTTCAGCTACTCTGTACTTCCACCAGTCCACTAATTTGTAACTGTGTCATAATGCAGCAGTTCATTTAAACTTTACAACAAATTTACGGTCGCCAAATGATATGCAGTGGTGATACAGTAAAATTACTTCATAGTTCAAATATCAAAAGTGAATTGATATGCTAAAGAATGTGTCACAATAGGACATTCAACCAAACCATGGTATAACAGTAACACAAAAAACAGAACCGAGTACTTCACCCCTCTACTGTAGATTCCAGTGGCATTTTAGTTTTTTTGAGTTTTTCTTTTATTTTCTTATTGATTTCCTGGCATTGGTAGAAGTACAGGGTTGGCATGGGCCAGAGGAGACTGTAGGGCTTCTGTGGTGTGGGTGCCTGAGAGTTATTTAGATTTTTACGAGATCATCTCTCCCACGGTAATTAGGTCCCTAATTACCCTGCCTATATCCATGTCACCTCCACCCTCTCTGCTCGTTCATCTGGCTGGCTCACCTACGCTGATGGCTCGTGTCCCACACATTACCTCCCGGCGCAACGGTGGGAAGATGAAGGGCTTTCTAACGCCACAAAACCAGTTTGCAAAACTCCCCTCACTCGTCGCCACCCAGATATGCGAAGGAAGGCTCTGACAAAAAAAAAAAGGACACACGCGATGTGCCGTTGTCGTTGTTGGGGGGGGGGGGGGGGTTTGTTGTGCTGAGTTGACAGGCAACATTCAGTTCCTCCGCTGGGTCCTCAGCACAGAATGTACTAAAGACAGAGAGAGAGGTAGAATGTGACATAGGATGTCGTGAAGAAGTGAGTGCTTTTCTTAGAAGGGGCGCTCTCTCTTTCTCTTTTTAGGCTGTTTAAAATAAGCCCCAGCTAATGGGGTGCCATTACACCCCAATACACACGTTCACACAGACTCATTCGGTCATGTGGATATGTGTTCATGGGCACCAACACACACACATGTACAAACACCTAAACATACATATAGACACATATTTGTGTGTACATACATATTTGGGTGTATGTGTAGATTAATACATTACATACATGTAGGGGCGACAGTGGTACAGGAGGTAAAGAAGTCGTTTAGTAAGCAGAAGGTTGCTAGTTCGATTCCCTGTCGAAGCGTCCTCAAGCAAGACACTGAACCCCTAATTGCTCCTGATGTGCAGTGTGCCATCAGTGTAAATGTAAAATGTGTATACATTGTAAGTCGCACATATGTAAGTCGCTTTGGATAAAAGCGTCTGCTAAATGACTAAATGTAAATGTAAATGTACACATACAAATATATACACACACACACACAGGTATTCACTGTACGTATTTTTATGTGTATTTACACAGATACAGGTAAGACACGCGTATGCATATACTCATAGTACCAGGATGCCACATTGGCATTATGTTATTCTGTCCTTTGTGTGTATTTGTGTGTATGTGTACATTATTAAATACATACATGTACACATACAAATATATACACACGTTATTCTGACCTGTGGACAGCTTCCTGTTAGGGCTGTAGGCAACGATTGATTTATTCCCGTGAAGTAAACACTTGAGATTTGACCTGTCTGGGGTCGCCCCTGCTAGTCTCTCAGATGAGAGTAGTTAGCGTTACCGATTTTCCATGTATGAACACACGAGGCAGCTTAACCGCAGCAAGCGCTTCAAGGCTGTTTGCACCACACAGACATACGCATACAGACACGCACAAGCACACACACGTCCACACATACATGAAGATGTGATGTGATTGATTTTGGCAGAGAATCAGTATGTTTATCTATACATTGCATCGGTGACACACGTGCATGCATGCTGCTCACATGCTGCTCCCGTGAAGCAGATGCCAGCATCCATATTCTGTCAGTGAGATACGGAGGAAATACACTGAAAAAAAGTAAAGCTACTCGGAACAGATCACGTCCAGCTTATACAGTGTGGGCTTTGCTGTCCATTTCTTTTGGATGTTTTCTAAACCAGCTGCAGGAGGTGCACTGGACGTTGAGTAAACACCTGCCTTTACCCATAGTGCTCTGTAACAGGCGAGTGAGCCTGAAAGCATGCGAAGAAGAAGTCTGTCTTTGTACAGTTTAAGTAAGGATTATGAACCCCCCTCTCGCAATATTACGGCTGTCATGCCGACCCAAGTAGTCGTATATAAATTACACGTGGGTGCTCCCAGAGCATGGTGTTTCATATATTTTTCATGGTAGTCCAGCAGAAATTCTATACGCTTGGGCTGGTATTTTTTTTTTTGACAGAGTGTTGGCTCCCTCCGAGCTAGGTGCTCCCGCTCATGTTCACAGGCTCTCTGTCTGGCAGGGATCAGATGACTGAGGCACACTGCAGGCCTCCAGCCCCTTTACAAGCCCCGGGTCATGGGAACTTCCTTATAATTGGGGTGCCTCTTCTCTCTCTCTCTCTCTCTATATATATATATATATATATACCATGTGTGTGTTTGTGAATCTGTATATGTATTCACATACACATGTTACAGTATGTGCACATATGTGTGTGCCCGTTTTCATTATTATTTGTGTGTGTGTGTGTGTGTGTGTGTGTGTGTGTGTGTGTGTGTGTGAGTGAGTGTGTGTGTGTGTGTGTGTGAGTGTGTGTGTGTGTGTGTGTGTGTTCATGTGTGCTGTGGCTCTGAGTCAGCACGGCACGGTCCGTTCGTCCAGGCGTTGGACACCTTCCAGGATATCTCCAAGGGAGAAGCGTGTGGCCTTTGGCCCAGTTTCAACTGTAAACTAGTTTTAATGAAGGCAACTTGAAAGGCGGGGGCCACTGGGCGGTTCACGCCACAGATTAACCAAAACCCTTAACGAAACCAGCACCATTCACCGGCACCAGATTAACCAAAACCCTTAAGCAAACCAGCACCATGCACCGGCACATCACAAAACACATCAACCGTGCACTTGTCACCGTATTTATACTTCCATAATGAAGCTGTTTGGGAGTTGCCGTCATTAAGTGCCACTAAGCCTGTGGGGGGGGGGGACAATAACAGCACCAGGGGGGTCAGGACCTCCGATGCAGATCGCTACAT
This sequence comes from Clupea harengus, assembly GCF_900700415.2. Classification (NCBI taxonomy): domain Eukaryota; kingdom Metazoa; phylum Chordata; class Actinopteri; order Clupeiformes; family Clupeidae; genus Clupea; species Clupea harengus. Next base: position 10,155,650 of record NC_045174.1, on the reverse strand, counting down.
GCATCAACACACTGATGGGGAATGGCAGTTTCTCCACAAGGATATGGAGTCTTTCTGTAAGGAGTCACTGCAGCACTGTAATGGAGAGGAAAGTGAGCCAGAGAGAGAGAGAGCAGTGAGGGGTGAAGGAGAAAACTGGAGAAAGTGACCTCTATGTTTTTCATTCCATTTTGCTAACCTCAACTTTATAGGTGAAAAAGAGAGGAGAAGGAGAGAGGGCGAGGGAGAGAGAGAGAGAGAGAGGGAAGCAAAAGAAACGAGGAAGACAGTCCACGTGTGAGAGTAGCATTCCTCCAGCTTGAGCAGGGGTGTTGGAGCAGCGTGCAGCTCAGCTCTCCCAGCTCCGGGTGGGAGAGGGTAGAGCTATTTCACTTGGCACCCCGGCACAGGATGGGCCCCTTTCTTGGCTGCAGCCCCAGCGGATTGGTCTCTGTGCTCATTCGCCCGGGCCTTTTCGAAGTTCTATATCCAAAGCTATGCATCGTCATACATATCTTTTTTTTTTTTTTTCACACTAGCAAAAAAAAAGAAAAAGTACTGGCAAGTATTTTTTTCAGGGACACTATGTCCTTTGTCATCATCTTTGTATGATGTTTGCATGCTATGGTAGGATTTTCATAAATGTAAAAACATCTTAGCCATCTATCTAGTAAAAATGGTCTAAGCGGGAATACATTTGGCAACTCACAATTTATTTTGATACAAACAATGATCTGTTCCCTTGGGTTTACTCAGAATGTTTATTTTAGATTTGTTTTCTTTCATTTCTTACTTTGCCAACAAAAAAGCTTTGTTTTCCCTGGGTGGACAGTGTAATGTCCTAGTGTAATCTAGAGGAACTCTGAAATCTGTTATGGAGTCTGCAGTCAGAAGTGTTGAGTCTGAAGAAAGACAGAAGCAATCAGAGGGCGGGCTTCATCAATGGATTATAAAATATGTTGCCAGTTCTGGCATGAGTCTACTACAGCAAACAATTGGTTTGTGTGTGTGTGTGTGTCTGTCTGTGTCTGTATGTGTGTCTGTCTGTCTGTGTGTGTGTGTCTGTGTTTGTCTGTCTGTCTGTCTGTGTGTGTGTGTGTGTATGTGTGTGCGTGAGAATCAGTGGTGTTCCATAGGTGGAATGATTGGCATGGTTCTCTTAGTTCTTCCAGGGAGTCTGGATGAAATCTCTATTCTGAAGGGTGTGCACAAATCTCTTTCTCTTTTTTTCTCTCTCTCTCTTTTTCTCTGTCTCTTTTTCTCTCTCAACACACTCATGGTCATGGGCTGCTGAATCTCAGCTCTTTCACACCAAGAACATACAAGGACAAAGAATGTTAATGACCTGGACCAGATTCAGCGTTCACCGTCTCTCTCCCTCGTTCTCTCCCTCCCCCTCTCTCTCTCTCTTTCTCTGTCTCCTCCTCTCTCTCCTTGCCCTCCCCACTTTCTTCCTATCTCTCAGACTCTCTCGCCCATACATAGGCAAGTCTAACATGGCCAGGCAAATCCCTCTCTCTCTCTCTCTCTCTCTCTCTCTCTCTTTCTCTCTCTCTCCTTCTTTCTCCTTCTTCAGATTCTGACGGACACAGCTCAGATAGCCGGCACTGCGCTTTTGATTGACTTTCAATTGAACCGTTGACCACGATAAGGTCAGAACTCATGCAGAGCTTTTGGTTGCTCAGATCTTTTCACTGACTAAACAAAAGCCACATAGATAATGCTGTTGACTCTACTCCTGAGACAGGTTGTTCTTTTACCTCTGCCAAACACACACACACACACACACACACACACACACACACACACACACACACACACACACACACATGCACATTTAGTTGCAATAGCATGACTGGATTCATTTTGTGGCCATTGAATGTACTGATCACAAGTAAAACTACACACAAATAAAACTTCCATATTGTCATTTAATGAAAAGGAGTTATTTGATTAGTGTTACATTAAAGCTATTTTCCTTTATGAGAGTTTAACCTCATAAAATACCTTGATAAAATGCTGCCTCAGCACAAAACCTGATCGTTGTCAGCCTAGCAGAACAATGATATTGTGCCTACTGAAATACTGTCATCCATAATTGCATTGGAGGGATCACTTCGGTACTGCACCATATCATAGTCAGAATAATGCACTTTAAGGTCCAACAGAAGAAGATTAAGCTGCAATCAATGTCATGCACAATGTGCTGCAGTGAAATCTGATAACTTACAGCCCCCTTGCACATATAGATGATTATTGATAAAATCAATAATCAATAAGGTAATTGAATTCAGTGTTCTTTTTTTGACATCTAAATGGTGAGGAAGAGCTGAAAAGTCAGATTGCAGGAAATTGGAACCAGTCATTTTTTTTATCCGTTTGTAATATAAATAAATAACGGGTCGTTTTACAGATCCCTGTGGTTATATGGCCAATAGCCAAATCTGCCACAAAGCACACACAGTTATGGGGACACAGCTTACTGTATGTAGACATAAGATATGACTGCACATACATTCAACCCTGCAGGGGCACTGAAGTGACCAACTGCACATCTGGTCATGTGAACCAAATGCAAGGTCACTGAAGCGTTTCCTTTTTTGCCAGACAAGGAGAAAAAAAATACTGTCCAATGCGGCTTGTGCAATCTCCAGTTGCGTACTCACTGTGAAACATATAGCTGCTATGGCAGCCGTGACCTCACCCTGTCACCGCTATAAGGTATATGGTGTGAAAGGTTGCTGACAGTGCCGCGTGCTGTTGTTTTGGGTGAAACCCGAGGCTGTCCGAAAATATTCTAGATAAATATCTTAAATCTGCCGAAGTGCGTATAACTCACTGAGGTGTCAAGGGAGGGGGTGAAATATCTGTAGAGCTGTGGAACCTAGAAGGGTTCAAGAGTCGATCTCCTGGATATATAGTATGAGGGGAAGGTTCTCTCCAAACACTGGAGCTGACGAATTTACCGGAGGCTCTTGTTGAAGGAAACAGTTGAGAGCACTTAGGGGTTTGAGAGGTAAGAGAAAAAAATGCAGGTATAGCCGTGCAACAATGGTGTCTTGTGTCAATGTGGGCAGAACCCAAATGTATTCAGGTGACCTACATAGTTTAATGTGATCCATGGCCTCGCATTCTCATCTGTCTGTAACTGAAAGCGTGGTTTCACTGATCCACCCTCCTTCAAGCATGCACACCACATATGTTACCTAGATAAGAGATGTCTAGCTGAGGTACGTTGTGGTCATTTTTTCCCATTGGCTCACTCACGCTGTCTTCTGTTCCTGACTGTGCGACTGTTTGCTTGCTTTGCTGCCAGTTACTCTGTAATTGTGTTGGCAAACGTTCACTGAAATGGTGAGACTTCATCACGTCAACTTCAAAGCAAAGTGAAGTAGTTGCATCATTTATGCTGTTTTCATTTGAAAATAGTAAAAGTAGGATTCGAGGGATGTGCGGTCTTCTGTATCTTTTCATTCAGTTGGGGGATGTTAAATTACAAAGTGAATGCTTGAACAACGAAAGGCAATGAAGTTCACAAGTTTGTGCAATGAACATTGCAGATAAGACTCCAGACATGATTGGTACCAGATAGCAAACCTGATTCGTTGAGTGTACAATAAAGCCGAGAGAGACATTTCTCATCGGCTGTCTCGCTTTGTGGGAGCATGTCATCAAGCCCCCATGTTTATCAGAGGTGCCCTTTCCTGTTTCACCTGACGGTCCTGATAGAACTGCAGTCTGCTCTCATATCGGCCATGTCCCTGAATGTCATCAGATTTGTTCTCTATAAAATGTAACCTTTTCAGGCATACAGACAGAAGGAAGGGGAAGGCACAAGTGGCAGAGATTCTTAAATGGCATGAAGGTACTTGGGAATAATTGGATGTTTGTATGAGATATGGGGTGTGTTCATTGGAGGAAAGTGGGTTCTGACTTTGGCTGCTCCTCAGTATTTGAACCATGGGTCATGTTAAAATGAGGGTGACTATTTTTGATGGGGCTGTCAAATAGGGGTGGGCGATATGACCAAAATCTTCTATCACGCTATTTGTAATTTTATATCACGGTTACGGTATATATCACGGTTTATTATACGTAGGGTGACCAGATTTTGGTTTTTGAAAAAGAGGACACTTCAGCGGTGGCGAAATGTGTCCACAGACATTTATTTATTGACCCTTAAGAACACTAAGGTGCAGAAACAATACTGCCTCAATAGGCTATTGGCCTAAGCAATAGTGGCCAGTATCCATTGAATCTTTAAATAGTAAAATTAAAGCAAAGTGTATGAAAAAAAAAAGAAAAAGGAAAAATCTTTCTGTGGCATTTAGTCCAGTGCTTATGTTTCAGTGGTTCTTTAATGTACTTTCAGAAGATAACTCAAGTGTTAAAACTTTCTTTTCAATCTTTGTCCATATGTTAACGCAATAATGATGAGATATTTTCTTTATATGGCCACATATTAAAATAAGAAAATTAAGAAGTTGGCCATTATACATAGACATATATACATAGACGCTCCATTGACCGCCTCAGCCCGTTGCTGCGACGTCCTAACGTGATGACGAGGTGATGACCTGTAAACAGACGCAAGTAAATGATGCGGTTTTTCTGGATAAAAAGGACTATAGCGTTTATATTTCTCAAATAGATTTCACTGAGTCATTTTTATATTCAAGGGTTTATGATCTACATGGAGTACCAAAACAAGTTTTGTCCCCATGTTACTTACTTAGAATCTCGTTGGTTTGGCCGTAATCGCCGTTGACATACATACATGTATATGTCTATGATAATCGCTGCTAGACGCTCACTGTTCTTGTGCTCTCACAGCTCATTCACTTTGAAATACTGAAAAGAAATCTAAACTATCGAAAAAGTGCATCTTTAACTACTAATATTTGACCATCATTGAGAAAAATGGAACAGAATCTGCAAATAAATGCCTACACTAGACACTTTTCAGTCCATATTTTTCAGTATATTGAATCTTTCCCAACAGTCGAGGATTACTCAACAAGTAGGCATGACAGTCCTTGCAGGTTATGTGCTTAAAAATTGTACTGGGTATCGTATTATACGGCTCTTCAGAACGTTCAAAAAAGTTCTGTTGATTTGAATGGGCCACCCCAACGTTCACAGGTCTGTAATTTCTTTGGTTTCACTGCTGCGAAAATGTAATGACCGCTGACCATCTTTCATATCATTCAGCAAGTAGTCCGGTCATTTAACGTAACGGGAAGTAATGGGTTGCTACGCAACACCTGAAACTTTAGAGTTCTATTTGCCTGAAGAACTCAGCAGAAATCACAAAATGGCAACAAAATCGTTAAAGAGGTATTTTTGGAGGAATGTCTATCGTTTTGGCGAGTTACTGTATAATAAGAGGGATGATGTATAGTTCGGAGGTCATTATCTAAAAATAAATCGATTGGATTTCAAAATAAGAGTATACCGCGGTTGAAACGGTATGGCCAAATCTCTCCTGGTAGACACATTTCTACCGTTGCACGGTATATACCGTCATACCACCCAGCCCTACTGTCAAATACTGACTAGATTAGTGGCCTGGATATTGTTTAGAAGGGCTTTGTTTAGCTTAGTGTATAAGTGTCTGTGAAAACATTAAAACGAATAAATCTGCCATTTAAAGTCTTACTCCAGCCTCAGATGGAGAATGCACTGCCTGCATGCGTTAGCCGCAGACTTCCTTCAGCCTGAAAGCTAAACACCCGCCACACTGCACCCGCTACACCAAGCTCGTAAAAAGCCTCACGAGACTGAAGACATACACATGAGCCATGTGACCCTAACCGCAAGCACGGGGTCAAGGTATGATTGTATGCTTAGTATGGTGTCGACTAGCCAATAAAACGGCAAAAGCCAAACAAGTGCTTGTAACCGGGTGGTCGGCCCACGTATTCCAACAGATGTCTATTTTTACAGCTTGCAAATGGATGTAAATATAGATCTATGTCCTCCATGCTGATATATTTTTGTCATGCGTATCATGACTTGCAAGAAAAAAATTACGAAAGAATTTTGAAAATCTTCACTCGAAGTGCGAGGGTGAGGTGTTATTCTCGGGTGAAGTATATTTTGGGTGGGAGCCCGTGTCATGTGCGATATAGCTCTGCTTTGTGGTTGCAGCAGCCAGGTTCCTGCGCAAATTTACACAGTGTCTTGTTTGAGCTGCCGTGCATATATTGATAGGTAGTCGTTTGGTTAGCCTTAGGTCTCGGCAAGACACCTCAGTTAACTCTAGGATTAGGCATAAGCCTTTTAGGGTTAAGCCAGTCACATGAGATACTCTGACAGAACGACTCTGGAACAATCTTCACTGACCACCATCCCATCAAGTTTTTATAGTTTGTTTGGAGATACTTTCGCTTTGGCCTTGACCCCATCCAGCCCACTGGTGGAAATCTTGCTGCTTAAGAAGACACTGGTGTGGCACTTGGTGTTTGTTAGGTGAAAAATTCACTCGATTCATGTGACCAATGAGAAGTCCTTGTGTGAGTGCTCCTTCATTTCATGGATTTTAACCGTAATGGGATTCCGGGTGCTTCTGCGATCAACTCCCCAGATTGTCCCATGGTGGTTAGTTCTCTGTTGAGTGCCCCCTGTGATATTAAAAGCAGGTTGTTTGGGACAGAACCTGATCGATTGGAGACACAAAACACTTGACACTGCAGCTGAAGAGGAGGTATGTGACAAAAGCAAGCTGTATATATTGTCAGGGAGGCAGACATTTTAGGGTCTTTTTTCAAGTTAAAATTATAGACTTTAGATAATATTTTACTTAGCTTGCTCCTGTGACAACTATGCTGTTTGGCTAAAAGCACTAGACAAATAGTCTCAAACTCAAATTATTTGGGTGGGGGTTGCAGTTGGGGGGCAGTGAGTAAAAGGTATCCTATATATTTTTTGACAACAGTGATTATTATCTGTACATAGTCAATTAACTACTAACTACAAAAGCTATTTTCATGTTGGTCTGGTTATGGGCATGTAGGGCTAGTGAAACTTGCCCGATTACTTTACAGGGGACACAGAAACGCAGAGAATGGGTACATTTATTTGTGGGGCCACATGAAACTGCCTTGAGGCCCAAATGTGACCCCTGATCTAGAGGCTCTGGTAGTTGCATATGTTCCCATGTATGTGAGTGTGGAAAGCTCAGAGGTGTCAGGTTCAGCTCTCCCTGTCCCTGTGCAAGCAACAGGAACACCCACTAATGTTCCATTGGATGTCCATATACTGCGGGTTATGTTTAGCCTTGGGTCACCTTGTCTGCGGTCTGCAAATGCTGAAGCCCGGTAATCAGTACAGTCAGGCAACATGCTAGTTGATGGATACAATAAAGGAGTAAGAGGACACATTAGCAATAGCGAAGCACTGCAACAGGTGAAAGGCTGGTTGCCTTGGCCCATGGCTGCCCTCCAAAGTCCAGGGCCATACCCCTGGAATTGGTCGGCACAAGCCCCCCGTAATACCCAGTAAGCACTCACGCCTTGGGTTTTGGGCCAAGCTGGCACTGGACTTGGCTGGACAATTTGGAGCTGGAAGCCCAGAGGGTGTCAATGGCCCACTGGGAGTGCTTGGCGGTTTAATATAGGACTGGGGGGGTGGGGTGTTTTTTTGGATCAGATAGTAGTCACTCAGTTTGTTTATGAAGAGTGTTAAGAGTCATCTACTCGTTTGGCTGAGAGTAAAATGAGATGAGGTGAAGGTAGACTGGGGCCCAAAAAGACACTTCTTTTTTTTCGCGGCTCACAATTTTGCAGTCACTGATGCTATGGTGTGTAGTAGAACCTGGGATCTGCAGGGCTGTGGGTTGGGCCTTGTTGTCTGGACGGCCACCTGCTAGCATGATTTCATGACCTGCCTGAACACCATGTGAGGCCTGACCCCTGACACTAATTTGAGAGATTCATTTTTCAAATGGGCATTTAAGCCTGTGTTGAGAAATGGAGAGGGGAGGGGTCTTTATTTCCTGTATTGAGCTGTTTGAGGACGGGTTGACATTTAAAGTGCTCTCTTGCTGTGAACACTCTGAACGCTACAGCAGATTATTTTCCTTACCATAAATTGTTATCTCCAACTTATCCTTTTCCTCACTTTTTAACTTTAATGAGAGACATTTGGGGGAATCCATTTCCTGATTGATGCGCTCATTAACACGTTTTTTTTTTTATGAGGTGGTTGGGAATGACTGATGAGAGATATTTCTTAAAGGAAAGATGCATTAATGTGACTAATTAGAGAGGAGTAGGAGAACATTTTTCAGAGGTATATCGCTGAATCTGAGCTCAGTAATTATCGTGCCCTCCCGTGATCTGCACCCTGCAAAGCAGTTTTGTTTGGCGTAAGGGCTGCCTCAACTCACTTGTATTGAAGAAAAGCATAAGACTGTTCGAGACACTGCTGCATTTGGTAACAGATGGGATGAAGCGGGGGGGTTATGTGGTGAGAGTGAGAACGTGATGCTTGTGTACTTATGCGCTCGTAACGTCTGCCAGACTGCAGGCCAGGCGAGAATGCGTTTTGTCACTAGCGTGGTCTCCCACAGTTATGTGCCACAGAAGTTTGGTCAGAGGCTGGGGGTTGAACAAAGGTTAATTTTATGCATGGTGCCTGGAAGGGGGCTGTTTATTGACTTTTCTTTGTTCCTTGTTTATCACTTATTTCATTTTTATCATTATTGTGTTTTATCTGGACGGAAAAGCAGGGAGACTCGAAAATGTTTTTTTTTCTCTGTCTTTCCATTACCTCTCTCTCTTCTCTCTCTTGTCCCATTCTTTCACAAATGTTTTTTTTATTTCGCTGCAGTTTCATATATCAGCACTGGGATCTGTGCAGGTTTTTGGCCAAGGCCACGCCTCATGGTACGTAGCCAATGTTTACAATGTCTCTACTCCCCCGTGTTATAATAACTTATTTCCCCTTGCTCTAGCAATGATGGAGACGCAGCCAACAGGGGAAGCATGGATGTGTTAACCAAGTCCCTTTCTCTTGTTGGACTGTCTTTGAAAGTTCCTGTATGCCTCAGACAGTCAACTGGTATGTTATTGTGATTGCTTTTGACTTTGAAGTCTTTGTGTATGTGTGTCGAGGTGGGTGATTCTAGGGACTTTCTGTGCTCGTCGAGGTCACCCTGATTCCTGTTAAGTGGTGTGTTCAAATGTTGAGTTGAAAACAGGAAAGGGGAGCTTCTTTTCTGGGTATCCACTCTGACATCCTGTCAAGACTGACCTCAGAAGAGAAAACAATAGCAATTCTGCAAAACTGTGACCAATCTCTCCCACCACATTCTGCAAAAAGAAAAGTAAAGAAACAGCGAAACCCACACTTCTTTTTAACAGTGGAACATGAAAGTCATGGGCGACAGTTACATCTTTAGATCTTGCATTCCAGACTTTTGTGGACATTATATCAGGGTTTTGATGTTTTTTTTTTATTTTTCCATTACCCTGATATTTTTGTTTAGCACACAAAAGATCTAGACTATCTCTCAATTTCACTTTTGTCTTCCGTCCTCTCCGTCTTTCTCCCTCCCTATCACTCGCTCACTCTCTCTCACACTGGTGTCTGGTGCTCAACAGCTGCTGTGGGGATGGGGTTGTCATGGCAAGAGCCCCCTGTGGGGCCTACCCTGGCTTCCTGTGCCTATCAGGAGCGGGTAGATGTTTGTTTTCTTCGGTAGGAGGAAGTTGTTCACAGCTACTCAAAGGAGGGTGGCGGGGGGGGGGGTTGCACCTCATCTCACACGGGCACAGTCAGACACAGGCCTCGACCCTTGACGTGTCTCAAAAACAATTTCCGTTCTTCTCTCTCATTATTTCTGGGCAGTTGATGATTCCCACCGTGCAGCTCCTTCATATTTTTTCACAGAACCGTCTTTGCGTTGCTATGAAGTTCTCTGTTCTCTGTTCCTTATTTTTGTTCCTGTCAGTGGTTTTTTACCTCATTTTGTGGTTTGTTTCATGATGTTAACTCAGCACGATTAGGCCCCCTTTTTGTCCTGGCTGCTCTGAGTGTCCTCTGGATGGCCTTCCAGTCCTCCTCCCCTACCACCCGCCACCAACAACACCGCCACCATCATTTTACACACACACACACACACACACACACACTCACACACACACACACAGACACACACACACACACACACACACACACACACACACACACACACACTCACACTCAGACAGAGTTTCTCCAAGTCACCCCTGCTCAGCCCCCTGCCAGTCATTCCAATCTGCTTTACATGAAAGCGATGAGATAGCGGGGGTGTGTGGACCGCAGGCAGCGACTCATCTAACACCGGCGGTCCCTGCGGAAGCTGATACGTGCCGGGGGAGAGATTAATGCAGCTGATTGCGGCTAGAGCTTGAAACACAGCTGGGCAAATATGGAAGGAGTTTGGATGGTCGGTCAAAGTATGTAGGCCAAAAAGATGTAGACGGGAGGGGGGGGGGGGGGGGGGGGTCAGGCCAGGTCAGTTACCGGCAGGTTAGAGTGGGCCATGGCATGTAATTTGCATGAAAGCTCTGACCTATTCCTGCCGCAGCGACGCGAACAGCTGGAGTGGGAGTTTGGATGGTCGGTCAAAGTATGTAGGCCAAAAAGATGTAGACGGGGGGGGGGGGGGGGGGGGGGTCAGGCCAGGTCGGTTACCGGCAGGTTAGAGTGGGCCATGGCATGTAATTTGCATGAAAGCTCTGACCTATTCCAGCCGCAGCGACGCGAACAGCTGGAGTGGGAGTTTGGAGCTATGCGTGTAGGAAGAGACACACACACATACACACATAGGCTATAAACACAGAAGGGCTTTCTCTTGCACTCTTTGTCTTTCTTGCTTTCTTATTTCAACTTTTTCTCTCCTCTGTCTGACTCTCAGTCAAACTGTATTTATCTTCATCCCTACCATGTCCCTTTGTATATATCACCCCGCCAATCCCCCCCCCCCCCCCCGCAAACCCAGACACACACACACACGTCAATTTCTGACTTTCTTTTCTTCTCTGAGAACACTTCATTTCTGTCTAATTGACTTGCTCTCCGTCGTGGTAATTATCGCCTGGCAGCCTTCAAACAGGAGAGCAGATTCGGCGACACGTTTCCCAGAGAGAAGAGAGTCTGCTTTTTTTATTCTGCATTAATAGCTTGCCTATCATCTCCAGGCGTCTGTTGTATCAATACTGTGGGCCAACTTGTTACGTTTTTGTACTCTCCCTGGTGTGGTGCTTGCCATTCTATTGAGCATGCGGCGCTAAATCGGTTTCAGGAAAGTGCACATTATATTAGGATTTTCGCTTCACAAATTGAACTTGAATGAAGACACACACAGACGAGATGAGATGAGACGAGACGAGCGAGACGCTCAAGCACACACACATACACACAAAAGGGTTCACATGCACAGAGACATATAAGGTGAAAGATCCTGCGATTCTACATCAATGCAGGAAAATCTATTTTTTAAAACAATGTAATTGATTAATATGCTTGCCAGCATAATGGATTAAAACAACTCACTCAAACCCATTTGACTGCAATATGCAGTTGTAATGATCAATGTTAAGTTAATTTACAGATAATATTGACAATAGTCTAGGCTACACACTACATAACGTCACACATTCCTTGGGGTCTAGCCACTAGCCACTAGGACACTAGCCAAGTACAGATAATGTAAACAAATCTTTCCCCATAGGTTAACATAGATACATGATACTAATATGCACTCCATGTACACGATACATTGTGTTTTCTGATGCTAGCCAGGTACAGTTACACATTAGTTTGATCATGTTTTAAATGCATTTTAACGTGATTATGCAGTCATCACATCAGTGAATGAACAAATACCTTTAATATAGCTCTGCTACCTAGCTTAGCTTAATGCTAGTAGCCTTGCTACCACTTCCTACTGTGTCATATTAGCCAAATACAATCGACAGTTCTTTCAATAGGTTTTACATGTAGCACAGACAGGCCTACAGAGTTTCTGTTTATTACCTTGTGCAATGGATAATCATGTATATAAGAGCCAGCTGTTTTTATGTTATATTTTTGTTACATAGTACAGTAACTGAATTATCCTTTAAGCCTAAATTGTTTTAATGTGAAAGCAATAGCATTTTTATAGAAGTTTTATTTACAATGCAGTAGGTTTAGTCTAATCTTTTTAGACAGCTGTGAGCTCTGAGAAACGAAATCGGTGCTTGTATTTATTAATAAAAACCATGAAGGCCAAGATGCATCCTTATGCATGGAGAATCGTTTTATGATCAAATTGTTACCCTTTGAATCATAATCCAGTCAAATCGTGAGGCTAGTGAAGATTCACACCTCTAACACACACACGCACACACACGCACACACACACACACACACACACACACAAACAAACACCCACACACATATACACACACACACAGAGATGTTAGTCATTTCTGGTCACGGGCTTGGCATTCAGAGCCATTTAAAGAGGAGATTTTTCATCTGCCGGTAATTCGCCTAATAAGGACAGTGTGACATTTTGGAAATGAATATGAATATCTGCTCTGAAGAATGGAGCCACAGAGAGGCACAACAAGGGCCTGACTGTGGCCCCAGACGTCTGCTCTCCTGAGATAAGACCAGGGTCCTCCACCGCCGCATCCTGAGAAAGGAAACATTGTACCTTGGAGATATGCATTAGAGGGTGAACATATAAGCGCGGTTTTGTTATGGCAATCAGGAGCACGAGCCCATGGTATGTCGGACGCATGTGGACATATTTAAGGGCTATTTCTGGTGGCCTTAATGTCTAACAGGCGAATGGTGGTTGCTTAAGAGCGAGATGGAATGATACGCTTAGAAGTGGTTGTGTCGGGGGCGTTCCATAGATGGAGTTCTGGATTCAGTGGGGGGACAGTGTGTAGGGGAAGAGCAGAGGAAGTGCATGTGATTTAGTGACACAGGCTGGTTTCCATGACGGCTGTTCCATGTAATCTGTTCTATCACTCATTCTCATTTTTTTTCCCTCTATTCTTTTTCTGTTTGCTTATTCACTGTCTTTCCCATTGAACTGTGGTAGCGGAGAACAGGTGCTGTATGTGAGTGAGCTGGGGGTTTGGTGGTAGTGTATAGTTGCGATATATTATCTGTCCCGAAACTCTGCTGGGGCCCACGGCAGCGACTGAAGCTGAGTTTTACTTCTGCCCTTCACAAGGGGAGAGGGTCTTATAAAGGGGGCCCTCCCTGCCCCTCATGTTTTCTCTCCCCTCCCGTCTTACACTGCGGTTCTTTCCCTTTGCCCCCCCCCCATATGAAGTCCCCCTGTGGCTTTACTGAAGGAAACAGTGCCCTTTTACTGTAGTCAAGGAAGACCCACTTCTCCAATGAAATCCCAGTAATCTTGAGGGAAAATAAGCAGAGACATATGGATGTGTAGTTTTTTCCCCCATATGCTAGAGCCTGCCAGAGCACTTAATGTAAAGTGGTGAACTCTTGACAGGGGTTTCACTATAACAGTGGCAATCTGGCTAGCTGGAGCGATAACTAGTTGCTAAAGAAAAGAAAAAAATGGAGAGGGTGAGATTGTGGGGGAGGGTGGTGAGAGGGTGGGAATGAAAGGAGGAAAAGAGAAAGAGAAAGTGGATAATTCCCTGATTAACTGGAGGGTCTGACTCGGCTGTGAAGGACAAGGCGGTGGAAATGTGGGGTTTTAAAATTCCCTTAATGGCCACTTGTGCGAAGGCGCCTCTATTTAGAGAGCCCTCTGATCAGCCAAGGGCTGTGATCAGAGAGACCTTGAGGAGGCTGAGTAAAGAGAAAGAGAAAGAGAAAGAGAGAGAGAGAGATAGAGAGAGAGAGAGAGAAGGACGGATAGAGGCAGGGGAGAGTGCACCTGCACCTGCAGGTTTAAGATCATGTTGGGTGGAAAGACTGCATTAGAGGAGAAGAAATGCATGTATGCAAGTGGTGCATTAGAGGACATGAGCACAGCCTGCTAAAAACACACACACACACACGCATGTATGCAAACATAGTTCAGATGGTTAGACACACACAGAAACACATTGTAAACACACCCTCAGTGGCATGCATAAATTCATACATATGCACTCACATATGCATGTCCACACGGCACACACACATAGAGACACTCGCACTTGCACAGTGTGCCTACACAACTATTATTTGCTTACCCTCTCATTAACACACGCATATATATTCATACCTACATGCAAACACACACACCCATAAACACATTACTACCTACTCCCCCTCCCCACACACACAGACATTGCAGAGTAACCTCAGGCACCTGTATGTCCCTTGCTGAACCGTGGCTGCCTGGTTTAATAGGCCCAGATGGGAGATTTATGAGTGTGTGGGGCGGGATTCCCCTTGTGCTCAAGTACACAGTGTGAAAGGGCCTCTCACTCTGCGGCACTCACGCGCCACTCTCGTAACACACGCTCTCTCCAAACACACACTCTCGTAACACACGCTCTCTCCAAACACACACTCTCGTAACACACACTCTGTCCAAACACACACTTTCGTAACACACGCTCTCTCCAAACACACAGGGACACAGCCCACTGAAACCACAAACGTGGAAACTGAAAGCGAGAAATTGATAGTAGTATCATCTTTCATAATTTAAATTTTTTTTAAAGTGCATATGCTGATGCTGATGTGTGTGTGTGGTTATGCCTATCATTATGAAACAATGTCGTTAGGCTTTGACTCAATATGCTGCCTTTAATTATTAAGTTGGTGAACTTATATAGGGTGACCAGACGTCCCCTTTTACCCGGACATGTCCTCTTTTCGAGACCTAAAAAATGCGTCCGGCAGGGATTCCAAAATCGTCCGGGATTTTGCCTCGTCGGATTTTTGTGTTTCTCTGGGTCTTTCACAAACTAGTTATTACGTCCTTACAAGTTTACGTTCCACCTTCTTGCGTGAGCTCTGACTGTAGAGAGAACTGTCATTGGTCGAACGCCTTCCCAGTGTTGCCAGATATGATAATTATCCTCCAAATACGATCATTTTGAGCCTTTGATACGATACGCCATTTCCAATCTGGCAACACTGAGCACCTTGCCGCCTCCACTAGTTGCATCGTTTACAATAGTAGGTACATGACATCTGCATGTGAAAACGATGTCAAAACTTCGTTGCGGGGGAGGGAGCGGGGTCCCACGACAAAGTGTCCTCTTTTTCACAAACTCATATCTGGTCACCCTAACTTATACTATATATATACCGTAATTTCCGGACTATAAGCCGCTACTTTTTTCCCACGCTTTGAACCTCGCGGCTTAAACAACGACGCGGCTAATTTATGGATTATGATACCTGTGACTGTATATGGTGGCTTTGTGTTTACGGTGGCTTTGTGGAGCTAGGATGCTAGCATGGATGCAGCCGCATGGATGCTTAGCTCCACGCGATTTCTCAGTATCTCAATAACTTAACTAATGTCAAAATAACCACAGTCTACCGGCGTAGACAGAACACAACTCAAAACAGTTTACAACAATACAAATCCAGTCTTTTCAAGTTCTTTAGCTCATTGGTTTCAAACTTAGCGTCTTTCTTCTATCTCACTGTCTTCAATCTAACGTTCTAGCTTCTGATTGACTCTTGCAACTGTGCTCTCTTAAAGCAACAGTGCACTTATCGTAACTGGCTGCACCTGCGGCTTATAGACATGTGCGGCTTATTTATGTTAAAAATAATTATATTTTAAAAATTCAGTGGGTGAGGCTTATATTCAGGTGCGCTCAATAGTCCGGAAATTACGGTAATTGATTTAAGGGAAAAAAGCTATTTAATATGAGAGGAAAGATTTTGCACTAATTGCATCAACAGAGTGTCCCATAGTGGCACTCTTCACAGTCTGATTACTGGCTCCTGTGCTGCAGACCCAAGAGCAGATCTACTGCAGCGATGCTAAGAGCAGCAGCATGGTAATCATCTCTGAGGAAGCTCCTCTCCAGCTCGTGGCCTTGTTCCTTTTCAGCCCAACACACACACACACACACACACACACACACACACACACAGCACATAGGCAGACATAGATAAACAACAGATATACACACACATAGACGTATACGTGCACACACATACACACACACGTACAGAAATAACCATATAAGTAACCACTCTTCTGTACTCTGCCATGGATGAAAGCACTTGTCAGCCTTTGTGATAGTAGACTCTCTCTCCCACTCTGTCTGCCACTCTCTCTCTTTCACTTTCCTTCATCAGAGCTTGATCATTGAAATTGCATAACCTGGAAGCGGCATTTAAAAATAAATAAATAAAGAGGAAAGTGCATGCGTATAAATTTGGCAACTGACAGGCTGCCAAGTCTGGCAACTTGACGGGCTGCCAAGACAATCCAAGGTTAGCCGGGCGCTAAGTGTGCCACCACAGAGCCACACCCCTCCCTGGCAGCATGCAGCCTGGCAGGGACGCCCTGCACCAGTTAATGTCTGTTTTCTAGTTTTGCTGATATAAGCATTCCCTCTCTCTCTCTCTCTCTCTCTCTCTCTCTCTCTCTCTCTCTCTGTCTCACCCTCACCCTTTCTCTCTCTCACTCACTTACACTCTCTAATTTTTTTTTAATGTGTCTGCAGACTGCTATTTTGGGTAACCTCTGCTCCCTTTGTGAACACAGACAGAGAACACACACTTCCACAAGACACACTTCCACACACACTCACACACGCGCGCACACACACACGCACAAACACGCACAAACACACACACTTCCACACACTTCACACAGAGAATGTGTGTGTGTCTCTGTGTGTGTGTGTGTGTGTGTGTGTGTGTGTATGTCTGTGATTGTTTTGTTACATCATCGCTCTCCCCCACAGTTTCAGCACAGGGGCGTTAGCGGGCAGGGCAGCGCCGGCCGGGCCCCCACAGGCAGCGAGCGAGCGGGCCATGAGGAAAGTGGTCAGGCATGCGGCACGGCGCGGGGAACATACTGTACTAGGCTGCCACGGCAACGCCACCGCTATAAATAGCACTTGCTGATAAAGGGAAGAGAAGGGAGGAGCGGAGCGGTTTGGAGGGTGAAAGGCAGAGGCGAGAGGGAAGGCAAGGGAACGGGGGTGGGGTGGGGGTGGGGCGTTGGGCGTGGCCCAGCTCGTGGCCCAGCTCGGCACCTTGCCCAGCAGGTTTGTGTTTTTGTACGGGATGTGTGAAACGTTTGCCAGTGTGTGTGTGTGTGTGTTTGTGTGTGTGTTGGTGTTTATGTGAATCACTCACTTCCACTGAGGGCAAGGCCTCACAGCGCAGCAGGCTCTTCCTCACAGTGGCTTCCTCACTCTGATTCTACTTCTGCTGCTGTTTCTGCTGCTGCTCCTGCCGGCGCTCATCAACCGCCTGCTGGGGTGGGTCACCTCTCCACTGCCTGTTTTCAGCAAGGGCAGGAGGGGAACTGGGGACCTTTGACCTAAGTCACACAGCTGCCTCCATGGCCTTTTCAGGTTTAATTTTTTTCCACTTCTGGTTAGCGTTGAGGGCCAGTTTTGAAGAAAGGTCCAGGTAGGGCTGGGCGATCAATCCGATTAGATTTTCAATTACCATTTTGGCTTCCAAAATGAAAGCAAGATGATCGAGATGAAACAAATAATGTGCCCATTCCTTTTTGCAGTAATGCTCTCATTTTGTCTTGCGTTATAATTGCAGCGCACCCCCTTTCCTTAATTGTAGTGTGCTTCCCTAAAAGCCCAAACTCACTCTCAGACAGGTTGTGGCATGTTTTATTCAGTTCTAGCAAAGATGGCAGAATTTCAGCCACTGATTAAATTTCACACGGTTAGATCCATTAGTAAGTTTAACACTACAGGCCAAGTCGACGGTTCAGAAGTTAAGTCAGTAAGTACAGTGGTGTATGGGAAATGTTTAGACACTGAGGTATTAATGTTGAGTCTATGTTTCAACGTTTCAATGTCCCAATCTGAGATAAGCCTCTTGCTGTCACCTGTGAGAAGGTGCGGCTGGACATGAAATCTGACGAAACACAGGGAAGAGTTATCCACTCTCTTAGCATTAGCCACTATTCCCCTATTCAAAACACCATTAACATTTTCTCAGTCATAGTAGCATACCAGTACCAGTAGCATGAATGAAAACGGCGAGAGATTTGCAGACACCTGTGCTGACTACAATCTGGTCATAGGAGGGACAGTCTTTCCACATAAAACCATCCACAAAGCCACCTGGATGTCACCTGATCACACTACCGAAAATCAAATCGACCACATATGCATAAACAGGAAGTTCAGGCGCTCTCTCCTAGATGTCCGTGTGAAGAGGGGGGCAGACGCTGGGTCAGACCACCAACTACTGGCTGCAAAACTCCAGCTCAAGCTGAAGCGATGCAACAACCCCACCAACACAAGAACAAAGTTCAACACCCAGCTCTTCCAGGACATAGGAACAACTGAACTGTACCAAACCACCTTACAGAACAGGTTCCAAGCCCTGCAAGAAGAACAACACAAATCAGTGGAAGAGCACTGGAGCAACCTGAAAAACATATGGAAGGAGGCGTGCCTAGAAGTAGTGGGGAGAAAAGCAACAAACCATAAACCTTGGTTGTCAACAAACACACTGAAGAAAATTGAAGAAAGGAGGACAAAAAAAGACACACTAAACAAAAGCAAAACCCGAGCAAAAAAGGCAGCAGCTCACAAAGAATATGAAACAGCAAATAAAGAAGTGAAGAAAAGTGCAAAATGTGACAAGCGGAATTACATTGAGAATTTGGCACGGGAAGCAGAGGAAGCAGCTGGAAAAAACAACATCAAAGAACTCTACATGACCACCAAGAAACTAGCTGGTAAGTTTAGACAGACAAACACCCAGATCAGGGATAAACAGGGACGACTTCTCACCACCAAAGAAGAACAACATCGAAGGTGGACAGAACACTTTAAGGAGCTGCTCAACAGACAGCCCCCTGCCCAAAAGGTAGAGATCCCACCAGCCACACACACGCTGGACATCAACTGTGGCCCCCCAACAAGATCTGAGGTGAGGAAGGCCATCAAGGAATTGCGACGTGGCAAAGCAGCAGGGCCAGATGACATCCCATCAGAGGCTCTACAAGCAGATCTCGACACCTCAACCACCATGCTCCACCAGCTAATAAAGACCATATGGTTGGAAGAAGGAAACATACCAACAGACTGGAAGGACGGGCTCATTGCTGTCATACCAAAGAAAGGAAACCTCAGGGATTGCAACAGCTACCAAGGGATCATGTTGCTATCAACACCAGGCAAAGTGTTCAGCCGCATCATCTTGGAGAGACTTCGTAAGGGGGTTGATGATGAACTGAGAGAAAACCAAGCTGGTTTCAGGAACAAAAGATCGTGCACCGACCAAATTGCTAGCCTCAGGATCATCATTGAGCAGTCTATAGAATGGCGAACACCTGCTCATGTCAATTTCATAGACTTTGCAAAGGCATTTGACAGTGTAGACCGTGAAATGCTATGGAAACTCATGGCACACTATGGAATCCCCACAAAGTATACCAACATCATCAAGAACATGTACTGGGACATGCAATGCAACGTACTCTTCCAGGGATGCGCACAAGAAAAATTCAAAGTACTCACTGGCGTGAAACAGGGATGCCTGCTTTCCCCTTTCCTCTTCCTTCTGTGCATTGACTGGATCATGGTACAATCAACCCACAATAAAAAGACTGGCATCCAGTGGAGTCTAACAGAACATCTGGAGGACCTCGACTTTGCGGATGACATCGCACTACTCTCCCATAGCCACCAACAGATGCAGGACAAATCCGAACTGCTAGAAAAAACAGCAGCTGGACTTGGACTCAAAATAAATGGTCCAAAAACCAAAGTAATGCGGATAAACACCAAGAACACAGACCCAATAACCATCGGGGATTAGACGCTGGAAGATGTCGACAAATTCACCTACCTGGGAAGTGTGATAGCTGTTGATGGTGGGACAGAGGATGACGTGAAGACAAGAATTGGGAAAGCAAGAACAGCATTTAACATCTTAAACAAAATTTGGAAAAGTAAAAACATCTCCCTCAAGACGAAGCTTCAAATCTTCAACTCCAACATCAAAACCGTGCTGCTCTATGGCTCCGAAACCTGGAGAACTACCACCAACATCACAAACAAACTACAAACCTTCATAAACCACTGTCTAAGACGCATCCTTGGAGTCTTCTGGCCAAACACAATAAGCAACATCAACCTATGGGAATGCACAAAACAAGAAACAGTAGATATACAGCTGTTAAGGAGAAAATGGAGCTGGATTGGACACACACTACGAAGAAACACAACAGCAATAACAAAACAGGCACTGACATGGAACCCACAAGGCAAACGGGGTAGAGGACGACCCAAAAACACCTGGAGAAGGAGCACAGAGCAGGAATTCAAGAAGAAGGGGCTGACGTGGAAACAGCTGGAGAGGATGGCTCAGGACAGACGAGGGTGGAAACAATTCATCAATGGCCTATGTTCCGAGAGGAATACAAAGGCTTAACTAACTAACTAAGTAGCATACCAGAGGCTAGCCTAAAACGTCAATCTCAGACCTAGCGTTAGCATCACAGCTGATCTGTCATCTGTCAACGTGTTCAGTATGACATTTTGCCAAGTTTACTTATCACGTTTTGCAGTCCTGAAATAAAACACTTGCACAGCTCGGTCTGGGTTGATGAAAAAACAATGGGCTTTCCAGTATCACGTTCTTGTGACATCCCCACTTGAAAACAACCTATTTTTTAAGTGGCGGTGCACCTTTATCAGTGTAGGCCTGTGTCATCGTACAGTACTAATGTTTTCAGCTGAATATGAAAAAAACTCTCAGAGCATAGTGCTCATTACACAATTACACAATAGTAGACAAATTAACTAAGATGATTTTAAATAACGCTTGTCTGTACTATTTGCAATTTCTAATTAGTAAAGAAAACTAAATATAGGTTAAATCTTACGGAGGTTAAAAATAAAGCAATATCACACAAGAGGGGATACTGTCATGCTTGATATCGACATGGCTCTTATTTGGTCGTTGGGACAACGCCACAGGCCAGAAATAATAACAGTCATGCTGATATATGTCGTAACAGCAGGACCTCTTGGAGGATATTGCTTTCGTACAGCATTCTTACACAGCATTTCTTGCTGTTTGGCGAGAATTGGTAATCTGAAATAACAGATGATGATTTCGATATTTATTCAGCTGTTGCTGCAAGCTTGACTTTAAGAGCTCTAATATCTTTGTCCTGGAAAACACATTTGTCTTGTTATTACTCGTTTTTATGAAACCAGTTAAATTAATATGTTGATTGGGACTCTAAGGTCTGTTGATTAAAATGTTTATCTGCTAATTGCAGGCAGTAAAGTTAACAGTTCAGTAATCAGCGGTTATTATCAGGACACTTTTTAAGTGCTGTGGCATTTACTGTTAGCTTTCATAGAATTTGTCTTGTCCAATTAAAATCACTCGCTCCAAACTCTTGCAAACAATTACAGGGTTTTTCCTGGGTCAAAATGGGTCTTCGGTGCTCACGCGCACAGTCTGTGTTACCATGTCACCTTATTAGCTTACATTTTACCATTTCGTAAATAATGGAGGACATGCTTGAGGAAATCATTTTGCTTCCACTTTAGATTAAAATAGATAGGCTAATACATTGACAATAGTCCAAGCCCCATGGTGCTATCATGTATGGTTCAAAGATTATCAAGGTTTACCTCTTTACATATATAAGCAAATTACTGAAATGTATATCAATAGAATCTAGAACTAACCAGTGGTCAGAAATGGAACACACAAATTATGAAATTCAAGTTTATCTATTATTACTATTAATTTTTATTATACAAACCTACATACCATTCTTTTTGTTTTTATTATTAAAACTGTCCACAAATATGTTTAATAGTACGTCTTCTCTAAACTGGCAAGCTTGGAGCAGCCTCTGTTCAATGATTGGCTCAGGGGTGGGAGGTGGGATGCGCCTTCCAGGCAGCTGCTGCCTTAAAGTCGACGCTGAGGGCTCAAAACACCATTAAGCTGAATTGCGCCATGAATGACAGTTTTTTTTTATAAAAAATTTTATCGCAGACTTTTTTTTTTGCCTTAGGCGCTCGGGATTTGTTGTATTCGCTCGGAAAAATGGCTTAGGCGCGCGCCCAAATTTTCTCTATGCAGGAAAAACCCTGAATTAACAAAACGAAGAAGCTGAATTATCTGAAAAAAGTCCATAACTTTCTTTTGCATTCCACACTTAAAACCACGCCGAGTAGAGTAGAGCAGTGGTATGTCTGTGTAGGAGAGTGTGTTTAGAATGCTGTGGTCCATTGTTCAACACTCCGCGCCGCTCGGCCAGCAGACCATTCTGCTCCGGCGCTCCACCGTCAGCTGTCAAGTCTGGGCCCCGCCGTGGCCCTGTCTGGGAACCATTACTTTCCCCGCTACACAAGTATTTAGTTTCTTATGAGCTCCTTGTAAGAGCCTGGTACAGGATCACTGCCTGGGCGATGCACTCAGACTCCCCTGTCAGTACTGACAGTCTTGCAGAGAGAGAGAGAGAGAGAGAGAGAGAGAGAGAGAGAGAGAGAAAGAGAGAGGAGGGTGGGGAGGTGAGGAGAGGGAAAGGGCTTCAAGGTTGTTGTTTTTTGTTGTTGTAAAGAGCAGCAGTTTTAACCCAATATACCCCCCTCTGAGTAAATGTGGGTGTTTTGTGTTTGTGATCGATGAGGAGCAAGCCCTATGGAGGTGAAAGTACAGCTGACAAACCAGAGAGTAGGGGCCGATTTGGGGGCTGGGGGCAGGGGGGTGGTGTAAGAGGGAGAAGGGAGGGAGGGAGGGAAGAGAAGGGAGGGCCAGCAGAAACCCTTGGCTGACATCCAGGTCCCTTTAACTGCTCTCTAATCCCATTTTATGATCTTGGTTTCGTCTTCTTCTCCCTTTCTCCCCTCTTTCTTTGCCATGCTTTCCTGTCTCCTACTTTCCCTCTCACCATCTCTCTATCTCTTTCTCACCCTCACTCTCACTCATTCACTCACCAAACTGGCCACTCACTCACTCACTCACTCACTCACTCACTCACTCACTCACTCGCTTGCTCAGTCTCTCTTCAGGAGATATTGCGTGTTCGTTTGGCTCCCTCTCCATTCTTTATTCCTAAGTGTTCTCCACTGGAAATCTCTTAATCTCTCCATTTCCATTTCAACTAAAAAGCTAATTTCCACATTTATCTTGCCAGAGATTTCAAAACAGCATGCAACAATAAGTAATCAACAAGTAGCAAATCATTTAACACAATGTCTGACTCTTTTGTAACACTTAACTTTAACTTCCTGATTGTTCTACGCTACACCCAGACCCATATTACAAACACAGGATTCACACACACACACACACACACACACACACACACACACACACACACACACACACACACACACACACACAGAATATAGGTATCCACTGACTGCTTTGTCTGTTTCCCCCCCATCTCCGGGGTATTCCCTTCTGGAATCTTGGCCGGCGTTCAAAAATGCTAAATCAACTGCAGCCTGCCTGAGCTAAGCGGGGCCCTCTCCCCCTTTGGGCCGCCACCCCACATGTCCACTCAGAGACAGAGGGAAAGAGAGAGAGAGAGAGAAAGAGAGAGAGGGAGGGAGATAGAGAGAGAGAGAAAGAGAGAGGGAGGGAGGTATGTGTAGAGTGGGAGGGGTGTGTGTGTGTGTGTGTGTGGGGGGGGGGGATTCCTGACCAGAGCAACCTGTCCTGAGCTGGCTCTCCTCCACTCCATGTGACCTTTCCCCCGCTTTTCACCCGCTCTCACTGCGGCCCTCCTCATCCCACCACTTCATCCAGCAGGAGTGCTTTCGCTTTTCTCTTCAGTCTCTACACCCTCTTCCACTCTCTCTCCCTCTCTCTCTTTTTCTCTTTCTCTGTCTCTGTCTTTCTTGCTCTATCTCTCTTTGTGTATTCACACACACACACACACACACACACACACACACACACAGTCTTTTCACCCATGACAGCCTATTCTCTCTGTCTTTTTTGAACCTTTGTGCGCTGCTCCTCTATATCTACTAGCCCCAGACCTATTTTCTCCCTTCTTTTTATGTGTCCCACCTCTTCTTATTCTATTGACCTGGCTGCTTGCTGGTACCCCCTTTTCCTCTCTCTCTCTCTCTCTCTCTCTCTCTCTCTCTCTCTTTCTCTCATACACACACACACACACTTTCCCTGAGGTGCAGATTTAAGCTGTGTGCCAAGGGGTTTGGGGAGCTGCTGCCAAAATGCAGTCGGGAGACCTCTTCCACTTCGGGTTTGCAACCAGACCCCCCCCCCTTTTTTTTGCCTCAGGCACCTCTTTTTCTGTGTCTGTCTCTCTATCTTTCTCACTACCCTCTCTGTGTTCTTTTTGCCTAAGAGAAGAGGGGAGGGAGACAAACCCACATGGCAAAAAAAAAAAAGTTATACAGATGTACACTGTAGAGGACGGTCTTTTTATTTTTAACCAGAGAATCCTACTCTACATTTGTTTCCCTCTCTTTCCCCTGGCCCGTCTTTGTCTCTTTTCAGCTTCTACCTCTTCTTGACCTCTTCCATCCAGCTACCTTTCCTCCCCCCCCTCTGTCTGTCTCCTGCTGTCTGTGTCTCTCTCTGGCTTTCTCATCCGTCTTCACCCTTCTCCTCCTCCTGAAGGCCGGGTGAAGTGTTGTCTTCCTCCGAGTATGTTCAGTGGCCTGGACTAGTCAGCCGTTCGAAGACATATGGTGTACAACTTGAATGCCAGTACAGAGAAATCATCTATACGATGTCCTTGCATGTGCGCGTGCTTTCATAGAAGAGTTTTTTTTGCGGTTCTTTCCCTCTTCTGCTAAAGCGGCTTAGCCCAGCACCGCGTGTAGCCTGTCGGTATCCACCAGCATGTGACGATCAGATGGCGAGTCTGCTCTACATTACTGTAATGATTTAGTGAGTTTGGCTGCACAGAACCCCTCCCCCTACTCTTCCCCTCTACCGCTCCAGCCCAGAAAACCACCACCACCCTGCTTTGGTCTGCACCTCTACATTTGTCCATTGTTTTGGACCTGGGTTGAATTTGCAGGACTCCCCCCCTGGTGGGGCAGCCCCAGAAAGCCGCACAAGAACGTCTGTTCTTGAGCCGCCAGGACCTTCTGTCGCTTTATTTTTGTGAGCAGCTCCTATTGTGAGGATCTTTTCTTTTCTCCCTCGTACCTTAACTCTAGCAACCCGGATGCAAGATAAGGGTCAAATTCGCTGGAAATTCATACAACTTGCTCTTGGTTCTATATCTCATGAAGTACTCATTGCCTAATGATGAATTGCATGTCAAACTAAATGGCAGGACTAGTCTGTGCAACAAATTCTTGTGAAGTAATCTGGTTTTGAAATGATATGAAATTTCAGCCGTCATAAACTGCTTCCATCTCTGCATCTATGTCCACACACTCATTAGTCTTGTTTGAATTACTCATGAAGTCGTTATTGGGTAGACATGAAACAGAGTATCAAATGAAAGGGTGGACCTCATGCTTCACAATGACACATCATTTATTGGTAATTTCTTCACCCATTTTCACACCTCTATGTTAAGTCAAGAAGTGCGTATAGCCTCAAAGGAAATTAATAGTAGGACTCATTCTTTTAGATAATAGTTGTTGTTAGTAGTTAGTTAGCTAGTTGCTAATATCTGCAATGAAGCTTGGTGGAGTAATCAGGTTTTGGAACTACAGCACAGTTCAGTGTCGTTGCATAATGTATATACTATAGTATATAATATATATTTTGCATATACACAGACATATATATTATATATACAGTTTAAGTGTCCCACCATCATGGTTCTGATATCACCAGTTTAGAAAACCTTCTTGTCTATACATATTTGAAAAGATATCCTCCCTGACATCAGTATCTCATGAGATAGATAAAAATATAACAGACGCAAAATGATTTTTCGTTTATATGAAACTTATAGAAGTAATATATCAAATCATGGCACATCTGGATAGCCTTTACTGTCCTGAAAAAAAAACCAAGATAGAGATTTAGAGATAGAGATTTAGAAGTGAAGGTCGTGAAATTTTGCTGAAAATAGCCAAAGGCTGTAAGAGTTAAAGAGAACGAGTGGCCACTGATGCTGTCTCTCTGCCCCCTACCTCTCAAGCATCCGTTGCACGTTGTGGCAATTAGCGCGTAACAAAGTAAGCTGAGCAAACAAACAAATGTTTTCCCTAACGCCCACCGGAATATATTGTCCTCGCCGTCACATGTGGGATGTTTTCTTTTACGACCCTGTGTAAATCCAGTGTGTGCACATCAAAAGGATTTCTGTCAAGCACTTATCCTGCAAAGAAAAGGCCGAGCAAGTGTGTACATATTTAGGAGGCGGAAGATCGCAAATCTCCGTGCTCTTGAAAGAAAGCACATCTGTCTTGAAGGCATGTTATTTTCAGCAGGGCAGCGGTTCACTCCTGCCCTATACCATCAGTCAAAACTATGTTGTGCCAGAATCACTCGAAATATCGAAAAGCAGTCCTAAAATGGCTCCTATCTAAATCTGTGGCACTGTAAAGCCTTCTTTTTCTAAACATGTCAAACCATATCAGTCACATGTCTCTATTCCACATTGTATTACAAGACCAAAACTATGTCTGAAGTCAGAGGCTAGACCGAGCACATTCTTAGAAAGGTGACAGAATTCGAACAGGAAACTCAAGCAAGAAAGACAGGAAAGCCAGACAAGTTCTCGGTAGCCCCTCAGGCCTTTCTCAGGTCTGTTCTGGATTCAAGTTCTGTCACCTTATACTGGAAAATGCCGACCATCTATACAAGTCCATGAATGAACCAAGAGTAACTTAGGTTCCATCATACCACGTATGTGAACACAGGAACGTCGGCTCTCCAGAATGCCCACCAATGGCCAATCGGCTCTCCATTACTGTGGCCACAGCACTGTATTGTTCTTGCCCTTACACGAGTACCCAGTTCAGTTTACCAACCATTTCCGCTCCCTCAGTTACAGAGAACAGCTGTCACTCCCTTGGCCTCCCCTTGCCCCCTCCACCCCCCCCCCTTCCAGCCCCACAGGAAAAACAATGCAGCCCAGGCTGAACCCAGGTCACTACGGAGCACCGTCCAGTTCACATGGCAAGCGTCCAGGCCTGGCTTGAGATCAGATAATGGAGAGAGTGAGAAGGCGGCGTGGGGGGGGGAACCTCGGCTCCCCAACATCTCGCTCTCTCTCTCTCTCTCACACACGCTCTCTCCCTGTCTTCTGTTATCTAAACAACTAGACCTGGTACGGGGGGGGGTGGACTTGTGTTGCATCGCACCGCACGGTCTTGCATCAGGCTGTAATATCAAACACGTGAAGAAGATGCGCTTTCATGTGGGGCCCAAACTCTGTAAGGAGGCGTCGCTTGGATGTACTCGTCTCAGTGCTTGTTAACGGGCAACAATTTCCCCCAGTTTTCTGCCTTTAATGCCATTATACTGCCTTTTAGCAGTGAAGATTTAACTCTCCTCTGATGTTGATGGCATTAGGGAAGTTTTTTTTTCTCTTTCTTTTTTCTTTTTTGCTCATTTTCTACTCCTTTTCTTCGTTTTCGTCCTCTTCTCATGTTGTCAAGGCAGAGAGGAAACGGTGGCCTCGGGTTTCAGCCCTGCGCTCCTCTGCATGCCGGGCCCGTCCGCTGGCTCTGATGTTGAGAGGGGTAATCAGATCAGTCGTAGCAGAGAGGGTTGCGGCCACCGTGTTTTTAAGCCATCAATAATTGAAGAGACGCCTCCGCCCCTGGGCTCTGGGGGTGCGGGGGGTTCGTGTCTGCCCCCGACTCTCTGATGTGGC
This sequence comes from Clupea harengus, assembly GCF_900700415.2. Taxonomy (NCBI): domain Eukaryota; kingdom Metazoa; phylum Chordata; class Actinopteri; order Clupeiformes; family Clupeidae; genus Clupea; species Clupea harengus. The sequence goes on along the minus strand of NC_045174.1, from coordinate 10,127,734 downwards.
GCTCGGCTGGATGACTGAACTCCCCCAACTGAGCTGAAAGTGTTTTCACTCGCGCTCCGACGTGTCAATATCAGATATCAAATGCTCAATCTAACCTAAACATGGCCCGAATGTCCCAGCTTATAGGAGGGTTAACGTTCGGAACATGGTGGCACAGACCACAACTCCCCCCCAGCCCCCCTTCCGCCGAACTCCTTGCCTTTATTCTGCTCCATGACTAAGAAGGAGACCTTGCAAGGTTAAATCACAAGGCATCTGCAAAGTGGAGGTCAACAAATGAACCACCACGGTGAGCGCCGTGGTAACAGGTGGGGGCGGTGGCACCTAGGGCCATCTTTAGCGGCGTTGTGTTTTATTGCCTGTTGGTGTTGGCAGGCTGCCAGCACCGGGTGTTTAACCGCACCTGTCACAGAAGCCATTACGGGGACTGCGGATAACAGAGGTTGCAAAATAGTGTGCACGTGTGTTAGTGCATGCATGTGTGTAGTAGGGCTGAACGATTAATTGCATTTGCGATTTAATCGCGATATGATAGAACGCGATTTTCTAACCGCAACGTTCGCGATTAAAAAACGTGGTCTAAAAAAAAAAAAAAAAAAAAGTTTTTTTTTAAGATGGTAAATTTTGCACACAGTGTTTAAAAAGTGCATGCCTAGTGTTTATACTTAAAATTACTTTTTTTAAATTACTTAAATGCACAGTGGCAAAGCCACCTATTTGTTGTTCTTGTTTCTGTAATAAAACAGTTAAATAAAAATGTAAAATGTGGGAAAGAATATTTTACACTAAATGTATCTAATATTGTGTTGGTCATATTTAAATCATTCATTACGTTTTGTTGGGGGAAAAAAGAGGATACAAAAAAAAATCGCATATTAAATCGCAATCGCAATATTTTGGTAAAAAATCGCAATTAGATTATTTTCCCAAATCGTTCAGCCCTAGTGTGTAGCGTTAGCTTGCCCGCAAGTTTGCCTTTGCTCTGGCTGCTCCTCGGAGCACACGGAGCGCAGCCGTTGTATGTTTGCCGAGGCATTTCCATGGCAACCGGAGGCTGCCGCGCCAGTGGAAAGAATGGGGGAAAAATGGGATGAAGCTCATGGTGGATTTCCCACAAACATATGTTCAGTGCCCTCTCTTCTCCTCCAAGGACCCTACCCCAGCCCACACGCACACACACACACACACACACACACACACACACACACACACACACACACACACACACACACACAAAACCTCCAGCCATGCAGGGGCCAAGTAGTCAGTGCAGAGAGGTGCTACAGCAGTTTGGCTTGGCCTGGAAGGAAGGACTGCAGTGACAATGACGGATGTTTGTGTGTGTGTGTGTGTGTGTGTGTGTGTCTGTATTGACCTCTTGAAAAAAAACTTGGCAAAAACAATTTCTTCAATCAACATCAACATTTTTCTCTCATTCATCTTTTCCCTCTTTTATTACCGGGCCGTTTGTTTTCGTGTGTGTGTGCTTTTTCCTCCAATTTGGTGTGTTTGTGTCTGAGTCGTGGAGTTCCCAGCCGTTCCGGATTCCAGGGCATTTTTGATTTTGGGGAAAGAGCGGCGCACATAAACGCAATCCCAGGCTTTGGCATCCCGGGGGCCGCTGGGGCGAAAGCCAATGTTGACGTGGTGTGCTGCTCCGCCAGGCCGGCCTGTCTGTTCTCCTGCCAGCCTACTCCAGTGTTGTTTTGGTTATCCGGTGATTAGGAGGAGGAAGGAACGAGGGGAGAGAAAAAAGGGAAGGAGAGAAAAAAGGGAGGGAGAACTGGAAGCAGAATTGGCTTCTGTCTGTCATTAAGCTTCTGAAGATCAGCTGGGAAAAGTTTGGCTCGCCCCTTACTTGGCTGAAGGGTACATATTACCAGTACTGCTTGTCTCTCTCTCTCTCTCTCTCTCTATCTCTCTCTGTCGTTCCCTTTTTTCTTTCTCTCCCTCCGCACTGTCAGAGAAAAGTGTGTGACACGCAGTCTTTTATACAGGCTGTCAGATGACACTCGCTTGCTAACCCAGGCTTGGAAGATGCCCATTTTCTTGTCAAATGCCTGCTACTGCTGGACAGCTACACTTTGTGATTTAGGCCAACGATTTGTCTTGAAGGGCTAATTATAACCCCCTCTGTAGACACATGTACACACAAACACTCTCTCACTCTCTCTGTCTCTCTCTCTCTCACACACACACACTCACACACACACACACACACACACGCAACATACACCTTTTGTTTCTCATCTTCATCCCTTACTCAGTCCTTGTCCTCTCCTTGGCTCTACAGGTGTATTTGTAGAGCCAAAATACAGTTGACATGAGGACAGATGCAGATGCTAGTCTGTAGCTCTCTGTCCTGCGTCAGCACCAGTGGCTCACTCCATAATCCTGGAAGAGCAGACTCCTTAATAGACTTCATACTTTTTCTCTGTCTCACCCTTTGCACCATATCTGTCTCACCACGCTCCTTTTCTGCTCTTGGACATTCTTCTCCCTTTGCACACTCTCTCTCTCTCTCTCTCTCTCTCTCTCTCGCTCACTCTCTTGCTGTACCTCCTACCCTTGACCTCCTGTCCCTCCCTTTCCCCTCCTCTCCTCTGTCCCTCTCTCGCTCATTCTGAAGGAGCGGCGAGGCCCCCCGGGAGTGCAGTGTTTATTTGGCCGGGAGGCACCTCTCAGGCCTGGAGGCTGGGGTTAATGAGAGAGAGGAGAGGAGAGGAGAGAGGAGGGGAGAGAGGAGGGGACTATGGGGGTTGGGGGTGCAGCAGGACTCACGCTTCCCCTCCGTGTTGTTATTGTAGCCTGAACTGCCCCTAGCTATACGCCTGCCTGCCTGCCTGCTTGGTCTAGGAATCACAGGCAGTCCAGCATCGCCTCGCCCTGCTCAGCACCTGCAGCATTGTCACGGCCTCTGATATTTCCATACCCTTCTGACTTGTGTCAACATTAAGTAA